>NW_028259564.1:0-2500 GCF_056163025.1 Triticum urartu | reverse complement strand
CCTTTTTGTTTGCGAATCCCTGTTTGTATCCTTTGAGCGCACGCCCATTAAGTAGCGATCAAATCAAGGAAATCGATCAAACGATCCCCGTGCCAGCCCAAATCATGATCTTCACCAACTTGGATTTGGTTCTCTCGCGAAAATCGCGAGTTGCAGAGATGAGAACCATGAAAAGCAAGATCCCGAATAAGAAAACAGAAACCGAGGAAGAGGAAACCACAAGAGTGAAGACTAGTAGAGTCTCGTCTTTTGTCATTCTTTGCTCCTTTTTCACTCAATGATTCCTTCGAATTTGCCGACCAAAAATTCTATATGTCTATTCTATCTATGATATTTCTATATATATAGAATATGATATCTAATATGACATCCGATTTGTCAAAGGGATTGGATTGGTGACTTACCCATTCAGTGACTTTGGCACTGGACGTTCCAAAAACGGGTACTATCGGATCGGGTGAATTAGAGAATAGACAGAGGTCCGTTGGCATTTCAGCCTTTCTTCTCCTTTCAGGGCCTATCCGAAAGAGAATCCAGTACCTCTTGGTCCTGAATATCAGAATAGGACGAACGAACCGGCCTCCGCGGATATCTTTGCTTCGGAACAAAACCCTGCAATCAAATAGATTGTCCCAAGGGCGCCATATTCTAGGAGCCCAAGTTATGCTATTGAAAATTCGTTCCTCTAGCAGTTCCGGTTTGAGCATTCCGTTCCCTTTTTCAAACTCCACTTCTTTTCATATAGCAATCCCTGATCAAAGAGAGAACAATATCCATTTCAAAACATTTCTAACAGATTCCTTAGTTCGGACCGACGAAGTAATGTCACTCGACTATTATCAACCTGACTGCAATCTTTTTCTGTCGGTAAGGATTGCACCAGAGCACCTTCTACTTCTAATAGGCCATGAACTATAGATAGAGAAGAATCATTCTGAGCGAGTACATAAGAAGCGATCCACTTTTTTTCATCGGTTCCAGGGGAAGACCAAAGATCTTGCGCGGCAGGTCCGCCAGAAAAACTCAAAAGAGAAAGAAGTCTCGTTAATCTCTTCATGCTCGTTCCAAGTTCGAAGTACCTTTTGGCCAAAGAAAAACCCGCTTCCTGACACGATTGCCTCTTTATCTTTATATAGATAGATTCTATGGGGTTATTACTTAGTAAGTCTATTTTGTACAAGAGCCCCTCCTATCTGATAGAAAAGGGTCCCATGATCCCGAGCCGATCTTACCTTGGCTCGCAAACCCCAAGTTTGTCTATGAAGAGCTAATCTAATTGTATTTTTTTCTAGAATGGATTTCTTATGTGGAATACTAATGGATAGGGCTTCGTTGCTAAGTGCTACAAGATCTAGTGCACTGGAACTCGTGGTTATGGACCCGAATCCTTTAGTATGGAACATTGTCTTTTCCAAGTAAAAACCCCTAGTATATGAAAGAATGAAAAGGTGCTTTCGTTCTTGTGGAATAAGAAGCCCTCGTACCTTAATGAAAGGAAAATCGTAATTTTTCGTTAGGTATTTGACCAAATAGGATCGTCCAGTTCCTACAGAACCTATCACTAAAATACCCGATAGGGCTAAGCGGAACGAAAAGGGTTTTCCATGAGATGGTAAATGAAAACGATTAGTCCCACACGAGGTTTGGGAATAAGTGATTGTCTGATAATGAGCAAGGAATATACGTCTTTCTGCTAAAGAGGATCTATTAAACTCATAATTCATTAGATCCTTGTTATCAATGCCAACTAGGTATCATAAGTAAATGGATCCCGGTTGTTCAATCCTTTGATAACCAAGGTCATTCTTTGCTAAAGAGAAATGATCACTATGAGTCAGACTCAATAGAATTGGATCCATTCCAAATAGCGAGAATTAGGATTCTTGATCCCTCTCAATCTCTCTTTCAATTCGAGGATCCAGAGAGGTGTTTTCATAGTCATCTCCGAATATTTGCCATCTCGGAATATTTTCGATTTCATTTTTCTATGATATGTCTTTCTATATGAAAATTGGTTATTTACGATGTACGATGATCCCTGTTAAGCATCCATGGCTGAATGGTTAAAGCGCCCAACTCATAATTGGTAAATTTGCGGGTTCAATTCCTGCTGGATGCACACGAACGGGAACATTCCATAAGTCTATTGGAACTGGCTCTCTATCCATGGAATCTCATCCATCATCCATACATAACGAATTGGTATGGTATATTCATACCATAACATAAGAACAATAAGAACTCGAATTCTTATCGATACTGGAACTCAGAGCATAGGAGGGAAAGTCGATTTATGGATGGAATCAAATACGCAGTATTTACAGAAAAAAGTCTTCGTTTATTGGGAAAGAATCAATATACTTTTAATGTCGAATCGGGATTCACTAAGACAGAAATAAAGCATTGGGTCGAACTCTTCTTTGGTGTTAAGGTGGTAGCTGTGAATAGCCATCGACTACCTGGAAAAGGTAGAAGAATAGGACCTATTCTGGGCCATACA
>NW_028259563.1:27500-32845 GCF_056163025.1 Triticum urartu | reverse complement strand
CGTCTACGAATATCCAAATTTTTACACCTAATACTCCATAGATAGTCCGAATTGGATAGCAGCAATAATCAATTTTAGCGCGAATTGTTTGGAGGGGAAGTCTACCCTTTTTAATAGATTCGGCGCGTGCAATTTCTTTTCCTCCGAGACGACCCGCAATTTTTACTTTTACTCCCCTTATATCTGCTTTTTTAGTTAATTCAATGGCTTTTTTCATTGCCTTTCGGAATGAAACTCTATTTTTTAATTGGAAAGCTATATATTCTGCAAGAATGTTAGGCTGTCTATAAGGTTCTTTAACTTTTTCGATAGAAATATTAAATCTCTGGTTTACAGAGTTAATTTCCTTTTGTAGATCTTTCTCTAATTCTTCGATTGCTCCTTTTTTCTTTAATAAATTTGGGAATCCAATATGGATTATGACGTGGATCGTATCGATTTCTTTTTGGATTTCTATATGTGTAATTACTTCGGAACTTGAACCTGAGTCCATTTTTCTATTATGTGTAATTACTTCGGAACTTGAGTCTGATTCTATTTTTCTATTCGAGCCCTTTTTCCTATTCTTTTGTATATAGTTCTTGATACAATCCCTTATTTTTTTATCTTCCTGTAGACCTTCAGAATAATTTTTTGGTTGTGCGAACCAAAAGGAATGGTGTTTTTGGGTTGTACCAAGTCTGAAACCGAGTGGATTTATTTTTTGTCCCATATTTTTCTATTCTATATTTTTTTTACTGGGAATCGAAATCTTAGATGGATCTAAAGGTTATTTAGATTTCTTTACTATATTTAGTACAATTGTTATATGACACATGCTTTTTTTTTATGGGGAAACTACGTCCTCGAGCTCGAGGTCTGAATTTCTTCATAATAGTACTCCTACTGACTTCGGCTTTAGTAATAAATAAATTCGCTTTGTCGAAATCCCTATAATGAGTAGCATTTGCGGCTGCCGAATAAACCAACTTTAAGATGGGATAAGATGCTCGATAGGGCATGAGGTTCAGTATCATAACAGTTTCCTCGTAGTAACGCCAGCGAATCTCGTCAAGAACTCTTTGTGCTTTGAAAACAGACATAGGGATACGTTTTTGTGCTTTGAAAACTCTCTCGAACTTAAGTAGACGATCGGTTGGAACTTTCCTTGCGAGTTTCCTTAGCCCACTTTTCTTCTTCTTTATCCTAGGGATATACTTTACTAGTTTGAAACTTGTCATAAATAAGGTTATTCCCCGCCTACCTTTACTTTATTTTGAATCTTTTTTTCTTCTTAATCTTTCTATTCAGAATTCAGTTAACGACGAGATTTAGTATCCTTTCTTGCATTTTCATAACTCGTGAAATGCCGAGTAGGCACGAATTCCCCCAATTTGCGACCTACCATAGGATTTGTTATGTAAATAGGTATATGTTCCTTTCCATTATGAATCGCGATTGTATGGCCAACCATTGTGGGTAGAATGCTAGATGCCCGGGACCACGTTACTATTGTTTCTTTCTCCTCCTTCATATTGACCTTTTCTATCTTTGCCAATAAATGATGAGCTACAAAAGGATTCGTTTTTTTTCGTGTCACAGCTGATTACTCCTTTTTTCCTTTTTAAAGAGTGGCATTCTATGTCCAATATCTCGATCGAAGTACGGAGGTCAGAATAAATAGAATAATGATCAATGGAAAAAAGAAAAAAATCCTTTAGCTGGATAAGGGGCGGATGTAGCCAAGTGGATCAAGGCAGTGGATTGTGAATCCACCATGCGCGGGTTCAATTCCCGTCGTTCGCCCATCGCATTATTGCAAATTCCAAAAATGCAATTTTCCATATTCCTAGTTACGTATTTACTTACGGCGACGAAGAATAAAACTATCGCTATATTTTTTCCTTTTCCTAGTTCTTCTTCCAAGCGCAGGATAACCCCAAGGGGTTGTGGGTTTTTTTCTACCAATGGGAGCTTTCCCTTCACCGCCCCCATGGGGGTGGTCCACAGGGTTCATAACTACCCCTCTTACTACGGGGCGTTTACCTAGCCAACACTTAGATCCGGCTCTACCCAAACTTTTTTGGTTCACCCCAACATTACCCACTTGTCCGACTGTTGCTAAGCAGTTTTGGGATACTAAACGGACCTCCCCAGATGGTAATCTTAAAGTGGCCGATTTACCCTCTTTTGCAATGAGTTTCGCTACAGCACCTGCTGCTCTAGCTAATTGCCCACCCCTTCCACGTGTGATTTCTATGTTATGCATGGCCGTGCCTAAGGGCATATCGGTTGAAGTAGATTCTTCTTTTCTCTCAAAAAACCCCTTCCCAAACTGTACAAGCTTCTTCCAAAGCATACGGCTTTCTAGATGTATATGACGATCTCTAGACAGATGGATCTTATATGAATCATATGATGAAGTACCACATGAGTGGATATATAGGAAAGGAATCCAAATCTGCCGAATCGCTCATGTTATGATCTTCTACATCCTAGGTCTCTGCGTTCCGTCATCTGGCTTATGTTCTTCATGTAGCATTCAGATCGAATGACTCTATGAAATTACGTCGATACTTCCACATATTATGGGTAACGTAGGAGACATCCCTATTTTCCCCCGGGGGTCTTAATTACCACTGCTTAGCTTTCAATTTGCCTCTGACCATCAAATTAAATGTGAATAACCCGTCCTCCTCTCTTTGAAACAAGGGGCGCTTCCGGTTCTGTGCGTGCTTCAAACAATTTTGTCTTCTCCATATTACCATATCTCTAGAGCCAATAATTTTCTATGAGGAACTACTGAACTCAATCACTTGCTGCCGTTACTCAACAGTTTTCTGTTGAGGTCTATCCCGTAGAGGTAGTCAAATTGGATCAGTGATCGATTTCTAGGTTTCGTCGTAAACCTAATTGGTTACTTCCAATTACGTAAATCAATAGTTCAAACCGCACTCAAAGGTAGGGCATTTCCCATTGATATAGGAACTTTTGTACCAGAAACAATAGTATCTCCAATTATAGCCCCTCTGGGATGTAAAATATATCTCTTCTCACCATCCCCATAGTGTATGAGACAAATGTATGCATTTCGATTAGGGTCGTATTCTATGGTTACGATTCTACCAGATATGTCTTTTTGATTCCGTCGAAAATCTATTTTACGGTATAGGCGCTTATGACCTCCCCCTCTATGCCTTGCGGTAATGATTCCTCTGGAATTACGACCTTTACCACAACGGTGCCGTCCATGGATCAAATTATTTCGTGGATTGGATTTCACTTGCCTGTCTACGGTTCCCTTGCGTGTGCTCGGGATAGGTGTTTTGTATAAATGTTTCGCCGTATTATTAAGTATTCTCCTTTAGTTTTTTTCTCTATCTAGAAGTGGAATAGAATAACCCGGTTGAAGGGTAATGATCATACGTCTGTAATGCATTGTATGGCCCAGAATAGGTCCTATTCTTCTACCTTTTCCAGGTAGTCGATGGCTATTCACAGCTACCACCTTAACACCAAAGAAGAGTTCGACCCAATGCTTTATTTCTGTCTTAGTGAATCCCGATTCGACATTAAAAGTATATTGATTCTTTCCCAATAAACGAAGACTTTTTTCTGTAAATACTGCGTATTTGATTCCATCCATAAATCGACTTTCCCTCCTATGCTCTGAGTTCCAGTATCGATAAGAATTCGAGTTCTTATTGTTCTTATGTTATGGTATGAATATACCATACCAATTCGTTATGTATGGATGATGGATGAGATTCCATGGATAGAGAGCCAGTTCCAATAGACTTATGGAATGTTCCCGTTCGTGTGCATCCAGCAGGAATTGAACCCGCAAATTTACCAATTATGAGTTGGGCGCTTTAACCATTCAGCCATGGATGCTTAACAGGGATCATCGTACATCGTAAATAACCAATTTTCATATAGAAAGACATATCATAGAAAAATGAAATCGAAAATATTCCGAGATGGCAAATATTCGGAGATGACTATGAAAACACCTCTCTGGATCCTCGAATTGAAAGAGAGATTGAGAGGGATCAAGAATCCTAATTCTCGCTATTTGGAATGGATCCAATTCTATTGAGTCTGACTCATAGTGATCATTTCTCTTTAGCAAAGAATGACCTTGGTTATCAAAGGATTGAACAACCGGGATCCATTTACTTATGATACCTAGTTGGCATTGATAACAAGGATCTAATGAATTATGAGTTTAATAGATCCTCTTTAGCAGAAAGACGTATATTCCTTGCTCATTATCAGACAATCACTTATTCCCAAACCTCGTGTGGGACTAATCGTTTTCATTTACCATCTCATGGAAAACCCTTTTCGTTCCGCTTAGCCCTATCGGGTATTTTAGTGATAGGTTCTGTAGGAACTGGACGATCCTATTTGGTCAAATACCTAACGAAAAATTACGATTTTCCTTTCATTAAGGTACGAGGGCTTCTTATTCCACAAGAACGAAAGCACCTTTTCATTCTTTCATATACTAGGGGTTTTTACTTGGAAAAGACAATGTTCCATACTAAAGGATTCGGGTCCATAACCACGAGTTCCAGTGCACTAGATCTTGTAGCACTTAGCAACGAAGCCCTATCCATTAGTATTCCACATAAGAAATCCATTCTAGAAAAAAATACAATTAGATTAGCTCTTCATAGACAAACTTGGGGTTTGCGAGCCAAGGTAAGATCGGCTCGGGATCATGGGACCCTTTTCTATCAGATAGGAGGGGCTCTTGTACAAAATAGACTTACTAAGTAATAACCCCATAGAATCTATCTATATAAAGATAAAGAGGCAATCGTGTCAGGAAGCGGGTTTTTCTTTGGCCAAAAGGTACTTCGAACTTGGAACGAGCATGAAGAGATTAACGAGACTTCTTTCTCTTTTGAGTTTTTCTGGCGGACCTGCCGCGCAAGATCTTTGGTCTTCCCCTGGAACCGATGAAAAAAAGTGGATCGCTTCTTATGTACTCGCTCAGAATGATTCTTCTCTATCTATAGTTCATGGCCTATTAGAAGTAGAAGGTGCTCTGGTGCAATCCTTACCGACAGAAAAAGATTGCAGTCAGGTTGATAATAGTCGAGTGACATTACTTCGTCGGTCCGAACTAAGGAATCTGTTAGAAATGTTTTGAAATGGATATTGTTCTCTCTTTGATCAGGGATTGCTATATGAAAAGAAGTGGAGTTTGAAAAAGGGAACGGAATGCTCAAACCGGAACTGCTAGAGGAACGAATTTTCAATAGCATAACTTGGGCTCCTAGAATATGGCGCCCTTGGGACAATCTATTTGATTGCAGGGTTTTGTTCCGAAGCAAAGATATCCGCGGAGGCCGGTT
>NW_028259563.1:0-12500 GCF_056163025.1 Triticum urartu | reverse complement strand
ATCATGATCGGGATAGCGGACGTAAAGCTATTGAACTTAGGTATGCTCTTTCCTTTTGTCGAAGTGGAATCGTAGAACAGAATGTGATACGATGAGATAGAATGCAATAGAAATAGAAACAAGGATAGCGAACGGGTTACCTACTCCTAAGGGTCAAAGCAAGCCCTTTAATTCAATTCTTTATTCTTACATTAAAATTCTTACATTAAAGAATGAATAAAATCTCCCCAAGTAGGATTCGAACCTACGACCAGTCAGTTAACAGCCGACCGCTCTACCACTGAGCTACTGAGGAACAAGGGGGGATTCGACCTCCTAGAGTTCAACTCCCGCTCTCAACCCATGAACAATATGAGTCCGAAGCTTCTTTCGTAACTCCCATAATTTCTTCGTAGTGGCTCCGTTCCATGCCTCATTTCATAGGGAAGCCCAAAGTGGCTCTATTTCATTCTATTTCACTTCCTAGCACTTCCTATCATTTAATATCCATCCCTTTGGTCTTATTGACATAAGAGATGTCATTTATAGTCTATCTCTTTCTATATATGGAAAGTCAAGAAATTCTCATCGAAACATCGAGAAATTGTGCATATAGAAAACTCTAAAGAAAGAAAAAAAGGAGACCCATGCCATGATTTTCAAATCTTTTCTATTTAGTAGTCTAAGTTTCTCGATGAGGATAATTAATTCGGTCGTTGTGGTCGGACTCTATTATGGATTTCTGACTACATTCTCCATAGGTCCCTCTTAGATCTTCTTTCTCCAATCTTGGATTAGGGAAGAAGGAGATATTCGCGACTACTGGCGATTTCATTATGGGGCAGCTCATGATCTTCATATCGATCTATTATCCACCTCTGTATCTATTCTTTCTTAGCTAAACAGGTGGAAGATCTATCCAATTTGGTTATATTATATCATGGACTCGAAAAACGGATCTGAATTTGACTGAAATGCACGATCTTCACAGGTATCACTTTTCACGATACCTAAAAGGTGGAATAGCGATTTTCGAACCATTTCCTATAAGAGAATGGTTTCCATTACTTTGAGAAATGGATTCTTATATCAAACTATAGCTATTGCATTAAAGAAGAAAAGAAACTAATAGAAGTCGAAGACGCGGAATGATAGTGAATAGAGAGAAAGATTCTTCTGATTTTCTTGTTTCTATCTACTAGACGCCGTAGAGAATTGAGAATTTTCATGTCTTTCAATTCTCGTACTCGTAATTGGAAAGTTATGGAAGGAGACCCATCATTTTGCAATGAAAACAACATATAAAACTCTGGACAATTTCGAAATCAGGCCAAGCGTCTTAATACATATGCAAAAAAATTCATTATTGGCCCACCATTGATTAGAAGATTTAGCTTGTATGAATCGCTATTGGTTTGATACGAATAATGACAATCGTTTCAGTATGTTAAGGATACAGATGTATCCACAATTCATTTAGAGTTACTTAATAGTCTATTTCTTATACCATATCTCTATCCCGTGAAATTCTCGAGCCAAAAGATGGATGCATATGCTGTGTTTCATTTTGCTAAATGATATCAATTAAATGGTGTATCAATTCCATAAATTGCATATAGCAATAAATAAATCAGCAAAATTCTTTCTAATATTTTAGATAGAAGAAACATTTCTTCTATCTAAAATATTAGAAAGAATGTACCCTTCTATCCAAATCCAATTTGCATCGATAAAATAAATCCAAATTCCAGTAGTAGATGAATAATTGCAAATTTGTGTGTGTACGAGATTAGAATAACTTCAAAATAACTGACATAATTTTGTATTTTTCCTGATCAGAAAAATACATGAAAAAGAAAGGAGGTAGAAAAATTTTTGGATTTATGGTTAAAGAAGAAAAAGAAGAAAACAGGGGTTCTGTTGAATTTCAAGTATTCAGTTTCACCAATAAGATACGGAGACTTGCTTCACATTTGGAATTACACAAAAAAGATTTTTCATCGGAAAGAGGTCTACGAAGACTTTTGGGAAAACGTCGACGTTTGCTGGCTTATTTGGCAAAGAAAAATAGAGTACGTTATAAGAAATTAATCGGTCAGTTGAATATTCGGGAGCAGTAATTTAATCGTTCAAATTTTTTTCTTGTTTTATTATTTTTTTAGTAGTCTTATAGTAGTCTTAGATTTTTCATTTTGATGAGCCTCGCTTTGAGGAATTCATGGAATAATCCATTTTCATGGAATAATGAATTAAGGAAGAAAGGATATGAGTCTACCGCTTACAAGAAAAGATCTCATGATAGTCAATATGGGCCCTCAACACCCATCAATGCATGGTGTTCTTCGACTGATCGTTACTCTCGATGGTGAGGATGTTATTGATTGTGAACCCATATTAGGGTATTTACACAGAGGAATGGAAAAAATCGCGGAAAACCGAACTATTATACAATACTTACCTTATGTAACAAGGATATAGAGAGATTGTAGAAAGGGGATAGGATAGTTATTTTTGCAAGAGACTTGTTGTAAATTCCTTAACTTAAGAAAGAAAAAAGAATAAAAACACAGATACATAACATAAAAAAAAGAATAAATAAGACGAGATTCGACCTCCCCCTACATATTTAATTTCCTCTCCTATACAAAAACTAGCAAGACCCACTCCATTGGTAATTCCATCAATAACACCCTTATCAAAAAACTCCGTGAGTTCGGTTAACCCTCTTATACCGAGGGTAAAGACCCTAGTATAGAAAATATCTATATAACCACGATTATATGACCAACTGTATATATTTTTTTTTACTTGATCTAAAAATTCTTTTTTAGGATTTCCTTTGTAAAAAGAGTTTATTAAATCCAAATTCTGAAAAAAAGAATAAGCGGATCCATAGAAGATATATGCTATGAATAAACCAAAGATAGCTAGACTTACAGAAGAAATTGCATTAGTAATAAATTCATATGAATTTACAAAAGAATTAGAACTTTCCTGGGTAAAGTTTATTGAGGGAGTTAACCACTTTGATAATATGGTTAACTCTGCTATTCCATTACCAATTCCTCCATTATCAAAAGAGATTCCTATGAATCCAATGAACAAAGTGAAAAGTAGTAATATAAGAAGAGGAAATAACATAGTATTTCCCGTTTCATGCGGATAGGCAAAAGTTTTTTTAGCCCCAAAAGACGTAGTAAAGGATCCTATCCTATTTCTTGTATTACCTTGAATTTTTGGTATATTTTGTGAAAAAAAAGAAACTCCACTCTTCGTTGTTGATAAAACGAAATCCCTATTCACTCCTTTGGGTATCCTTTTTCCCCATAAGGATATTGAATACAAGGAACTCTCTTTAGTGCTACTGTAATTTTGAAAATGAACACGCAAATACCCATCAAATGTAAGTAAATATATCCGAAACATATAAAAGGCAGTTAATCCTGCAGTAAAGGAGGCTATTATTCCAAAAAAGGGCGAATACAACCAACTATTACTAAGGATTTCATCTTTGGACCAGAAGCAAGCAAGAGGTGGAATACCACAAAGAGAAAGTGTACCCCATAAAAAAGTAGTTCTTGTGATTGGAATGTATTTTCTTAAACCGCCCATAAGAACCATATTTTGACTTTTATCTGGTGAATATCCAACAAGAGGTTCCATTGAATGAATAACGGATCCGGATCCCAAGAACAATAAAGCTTTTGAATAAGCATGAGTGATCAAATGGAATAAAGCAGCTTGATAAGAACCTATACCTAGAGCTAACATCATATAACCCAATTGAGACATTGTAGAATAGGCTAAGCTTCTTTTAATATCTCTCTGAGCAAGAGCTAAAGTAGCTCCTAAGAATAGTGTTATTGTACCTACTAAAGAAATAAAACTCATTATCAAAGGTAAAGATATGAAAAGAGGAAGAAGTCGAGCTAGAAGAAAAATTCCCGCAGCAACCATAGTTGCTGCGTGTATAAGAGCCGAAATAGGAGTGGGCCCTTCCATAGCATCGGGTAACCATACGTGAAGAGGGAATTGTGCGGATTTCGCAACTGCACCAAGGAATAATAAAAAAGCACACAAAGTAGTAAGTAAAGAGTTAATTCCATTATTAGGAATCCAGTTATTAGCTATTTTGAACAAATCCCTAAACTCTAAACTACCTGTTATCCAAAAAAAACCTAAAATTCCTAATAATAGACCAAAATCCCCTACACGATTAGTTACAAAAGCTTTTTGACAAGCACTCGCTGCGATTGGTCGTGTAAACCAAAAGCCTATCAATAAATAAGAACACATTCCCACGAGTTCCCAAAAAAAATAAATTTGTATCAAATTGGAGCTAGTAACCAATCCCAACATGGAAGTATTGAAAAAACTTATATAAACAAAAAATCTCAAATATCCTTCATCGTGAGACATATAACCATCACTATAAATAAGAACCAGGATTCCTACAGTAGTAATTAGTATTAACATAATAGAAGTAAGTGGGTCAATCAAGTATCCAAATTCTAAAGAAAAATCATTATTGACGGTCCAAGACCATAGATATTGATAGATCGAACTTCCATTTATTTGTTGAATAGACAGTTGAACTGAGAATACCATAGCTATACTTAAGAGTAAAACACTAGGAAAAGCCCATATGCGACGAAGATTTTTTGTTGCTGTCGGAATAAGAATAAGGCCAAATCCCATTGACATAATAACTGGAAGTGGGAGAAGAGGGATTACCCATGCATATTGATATGTATGTTCCATAAGAAAAGAAATTGCAATTTTTACTTCAATTTTTACTTCAATTTTTCTATAAAATTGTTTCCGATTCACCAAACCAATTCTTATCTCTTTCTGAAAGAATAAATAAAAAGAATAAGAAAAAATACTGAAATTCTTAATTTTTCCAAAATTTATCTCATTGAAATAATTAAAAATTAAGAATGGGTTTAGTTGGTTAAATTAAAAAAGTTAATAAAATAACTAGGTAACGAAGTTATTTTATTAACTAAATAAAGATATTTATAAAAATAAAAAAAAAAAAGTGGAATCATTTTACTTTCTATTCATAATTCATTTTTATATTTCTTTAAAACAAAGATGAAACAGCTCTCTTGTTCCATAATTAACTGATTGAGTGAATTCCAATGAAAACCTATGTTTATAAGAAATTATCGAATAGTCCTTACTTCATATAGAACTAAAATTCTAATGACTATAAATTACCTAAGTTTTAGAATGTCTTGTTTAAGAGACTCAGTATTTTTTGTTTTGATTGGAATTCCTTTCCTTTATGGAATACCATTCTGAACTTAATTAACTATTTTCATTTTCCCTTCTTTTTATCCCCCCGTCTTATCTTATATGGGGGATAGGCTTCCATACCATATATCTATATATGGAGTATACTTGATATATAAATAGATATAAATAGATTTAAATGAGAAACCCTTCTATATATTCTATATTATTAAAAAAAAAGTATAAAATATATAAAGAAAAAATGTTAAAAAATTCTTGTTGTCTTATCCGCATTAGACAAAATGAAGTAAAAAATAATTCAAAATTTAAGTATCTTTCAGTATCTAAGTATAAATACTAATAAAAAGAAGAAAGAAGGATTGATTTGCAGCAATAGATGTCTTTCACATACAACTAGAAAAAAGTAATTTCCTTTTTGAATGGCAGTTCCAAAAAAACGTACTTCAATGTCAAAAAAGCGTATTCGTAAAAATATTTGGAAGAAAAAGACTTATTTTTCCATAGTACAATCTTATTCTTTAGTAAAATCAAGATCATTTTCGAGCGGTAATGAGCATCCAAAACCAAAGGGTTTTTCTGGGCAACAAACAAATAATAAGATTTTGGAATAATATGAATTGACTTATCAAAAAAGAATTCCAATTATTTAATAATTTGGATTCTTCTTTGAATGTACTTTTATGTGTCGAATTACTCGGTACAATATTCTTAGAACAAAAAACCCCTCTTATCTTATATATACAAGAAAAAAAAAGTTTTGTTTGGTATACTGTGTGCTAAGTATTCTTTTCCTATCAATGAACTTTTCATAATTTTCCTAATAGAATCCTCATATTCTATTAGGAAAATTATGAAAAGTGGAGTATTCTTACAATAGGACTTACAACTTCCACCTATCTTCTCCAAAATCATAAGGTTAGTAAATCTTATTAATAAGAGCATAAAGACTTTCATTCTAGAAATTTTTAAAAAATCCAAAAAGCCTTTTCTATTTATCCATTTTATTTTAATTTCATCATTAAATAGAAACCCTTTTGGATTTTTTTCATTGTATTGAAAGAATTTTCAAAATGTAAAGGGGAAATTAATTAGAAAAAATTAGTTCTATAATTGCAAGTTAGAAAAAAGAAGTTCCAACTCTTTCAAGCAGTGTTTGTGTTTCTATTGGGCAAAGCAAGAGTTTATTGTAAAAAAAAAAAATGGAAACGATACTACCAAACGAAGTCTATTTTAATGAAAACTCTAATGTTCCTAAATTTTATGGACTTTCCCAATATCGACGATTCCCAAGATAATAGCTATTATTCTTTTAAGTTACCTATTATTTGAAGTTAGCCGCCATGGTGAAATTGGTAGACACGCTGCTCTTAGGAAGCAGTGCTCAAGCATCTCGGTTCGAATCCGAGTGGCGGCATTCTTGAAAAAGAATACAATAGATTAGAAATCAATTCGAAATTTACAATTTTGTAATGGGACCTTCCCCTTATGCTATTTGCAACTTTAGAACATATACTAACTCATATCTCTTTCTCAACGATTTCAATTGTGATTACGATTCATTTTATAACCTTATTAGTTCGTGAACTTGGAGGATTACGCGATTCGTCAGAAAAAGGAATGATAGTTACTTTTTTCTCTATAACAGGATTCTTAGTTTCTCGTTGGGCTTCCTCGGGACATTTTCCATTAAGTAATTTATATGAGTCATTGATCTTCCTTTCATGGGCCCTGTATATTCTTCATACCATTCCTAAAATACAGAACTCTAAAAATGATTTAAGCACAATAACTACGCCAAGTACTATTTTAACGCAAGGCTTTGCCACATCGGGTCTTTTAACTGAAATGCATCAATCCACGATACTAGTACCTGCTCTACAATCTCAGTGGTTAATGATGCATGTCAGTATGATGTTATTAAGCTATGCAACTCTTTTGTGCGGATCCTTATTATCTGCCGCTATTCTAATCATTAGATTTCGAAATAATTTCCATTTCTTTTCTAAAAAGAAAAAAAATGTTTTAAATAAAACATTTTTCTTTAGTGATATTAAATATTTTTATGCAAAAAGAAGTGCTTTAAAAAGAACCTCTGTCCCTTCATTTCCAAATTATTACAAATATCAATTAACGGAGCGTTTGGATTCTTGGAGTTATCGTGTCATTAGCCTAGGATTTACCCTTTTAACCGTAGGTATTCTTTGTGGAGCAGTATGGGCTAATGAGGCCTGGGGATCCTATTGGAATTGGGATCCTAAGGAAACTTGGGCATTTATTACTTGGACCATATTCGCAATTTATTTACATAGTAGAACAAATCCAAATTGGAAGGGTACGAATTCTGCACTTATAGCTTTGATAGGATTTCTTATAATTTGGATTTGTTATTTTGGTATAAATCTATTAGGAATAGGCTTACATAGTTATGGTTCGTTTACATTAACACCTAAATGATTACATAAAATAAAACCTTCATGAAATGAAGGTTTTTACTTTTATGTTTTATTTGAGAACCCCTTGAACGCCTTATCAAAGGGTTCTCAAAAATTCGAGATAGATCTAATTATACTTTTTTACTTATTTCTGCATTATATACTTTTTTACTTATTTCTGCATTAATAGAGCAGACGAGTAAAAAAAAGCAAACCTATTTAGGATAATAATTGGATAAGAGAGCCTCTACCCTGTCAACGGATAGGGAGAGAACAAAATCTGGATAAATACCAATTCCTATTACTGGTAAAAAGATACAGATTAAAATAAAGAGTTCTCGTGGTCCAGAATCCACAAAATTTGCGTTTGGAACATTAAATAGCTTGTATCCATAGAACATCTGGCGTAACATAGATAATAAATAAATAGGAGTTAATATCATTCCAATTGCCATTACAAAAGTAATTAGTGTTTTTGGCATTAACAGAAATTTTGGACTAGTAATTAGTCCAAAAAATACTACTAATTCTGCGACAAAACCACTCATTCCTGGTAAGGCAAGAGAAGCCATTGAAAAGCTACTAAACATGGTAAAAATTTTAGGCATTGGGATAGATATTCCCCCCAGTTCTTCGAGATAAACAAGACGCATTCTATCAGAAGCGGTTCCTGCCAAGAAAAAAAGTGTAGCACCAATAAATCCATGGGATAATATTTGTAAAATAGCTCCATTGAGTCCAATGTTGGTTATGGAACCAATTCCTATAATTATGAAACCCATGTGAGATACAGAGGAATAAGCTATTCTTTTTTTGAAATTTCGTTGACCAAGAGAAGTTGAAGCTGCATAGATTATTTGGATCGCTCCTATTATTACTAACCAGGGCGAAAATAGATAATGAGCATGAGGTAACAATTCCATGTTGATCCGAATCAATCCATATGCTCCCATCTTTAATAATATTCCCGCTAAAAGCATACATGTACTATAATGTGCTTCCCCATGGGTATCTGGTAACCACGTATGTAGGGGTATAATCGGCAATTTGACAGCATAAGCAATAAGGAAGCCAAAATATAAAAGTATTTCCAAGGTTGCAGGGTATGATTGATTAATTAATCTTTCCAAATCTAATCCTGGTTCGTTGGAACCATATAAGCCCATACCCAGAACTCCGATTAAGAAAAAAATGGAACCGCCTGCAGTATACAAAATAAACTTTGTAGCTGAATATAGACGCCTCTTCCCCCCCCCACATGGATAAAAGTAAGTAAACAGGAATTAATTCTAACTCCCACATGATAAAAAAAAGTAAAAGGTCTCGCGAAGAAAATAATCCTATTTGACCACTATACATTGCGAGCATCAGGAAATAGAATAATCGCGAATTCCGTGTAATTGGCCAAGCTGCTAAAGTAGCTAAAGTAGTGATAAATCCTGTCAATAAAATAGATCCTAATGAAAGTCCATCGATTCCCAATCTCCAGTGGAAATCGAAGACATCTATCCATTTATAATCCTCCTTTAATTGGATTAAGGGATCCTCCAGTTGGAAATGATAACAGAACGCATAAGTCATTAGAAGGAATTCTAATAAACAAATAGATATAGTATACCACCTAACGACTTTGTTTCCCTTATGAGGTAAAAAGAAAATTAATGAACCTGCAAATATCGGCAAAACAACAAGTATTGTTAACCAAGGAAAATAACTCATGATAAAGTGATAAAGACAAGATACGTTTTGACCAGAAAAGCCCGTGCTCGATTATTTCGAGCACAGGCTTCTTCGGTAAAGAGGAATCAGACGATTCGAGTGAAGTTTTTTGTAACGTATCAATAAGATAGAGCCATGCTACGTGTTGTTTCAGGCCCTAAATAAACGCGGACACTTAAAAAATCTGTCGGGCAGGCAGATTCACATCTCTTACAACCCACACAATCTTCGGTTCTCGGCGCGGAAGCAATTTGCTTGGCTTTACATCCATCCCAGGGTATCATTTCTAATACATCTGTTGGACAAGCTCGTACACATTGAGTGCATCCTATACATGTATCGTAAATTTTTACGGAATGTGACATTGGATCTATAAATTTTTCTTTTCAACATAAAATTTTTCGATCTGGTAAAAATGAAATTAGTACTATAATGAGTCATATGTATTGTAGACACCAGACGAAGCAATGGTTTATCCAAACTTCAAAAAAAAAAAATCTATTTTTTAATCTGTTTGTGAGAAAGCGTGAAGAGAGCCAAGAGACTTTAATTTGGATTTCAACAATAAATAAGAAATAAGAAAGAATTTTACGAATTGTACAGACGAATTCGAATTAGCCAATAAATTGGCTATCGTCTTTTCAATATAAATTATTGCAATATTCAAATTGCAATATCAATGAATTACAAATACAAAAATTCATTTAAGTGAAAAAGAATACTATGCAATAATCTACTAAAAAAAATGGATATTCTCAAATAATACTAAGAAAATAGTATTGATTTCTATTTATTTTAATATGTGCGCCTTTGTTTAGAGGATTCTATGTCTAATTATTCAAAAGTCTAATTATTCAATAAATTAGATTGATTGATACGAGTGGATTTCCTATTACGATGGATGGAAGAAAGAATGGATAGTCCAATAGCGGCTTCAGCAGCTGCAAGGGCTATAACAAAAATTGCGAAAATATCTCCTTTTAATTGGCGACTATCAAATAGATCAGAAAATGTTACGAGATTTAGATTAATTGAATTCAGTATAAGTTCAAGACATATTAGAGCTCTAACCATGTTTCGGCTTGTGATCAATCCATAGATACCAATCGAAAATAAATAGGACACTCAAAAAAAAGTACATGCTCAAACATCATTAACTAACTCCTTATCAATCTCGATTCATTTCAATATGAGGGCAAGAATTGAACCGATTCAATTAATTACAATAGAACAATTACACAACAAAAGAAAAAAAAAAAAAAAAAAAAGGAGGTATTTGTTGGCAGTAGATGGATTTTTACTAAATCAAAATTGTGATTCTTTAGTTATTTATTTTAGATTTGCAATTCTTATAATTTGTACTTTTTCTAAGTTTTCTTATTGCCGAGCCATAGTAATTGCACCTATTAAAGAAACTAGAAGAATTATGGAAATGAGTTCAAACGGAAGATAAAAATCGGTTGCTAAATGAATTCCAATTTGTTGAACATTATTTATGAGACCCTGTTCTACTATTTGGTTTGATCTTGTAGTCCAAAGAATTCCATACCACGACGTATCTGGGATAGTAGTCATTAGTGAAAAAACAATAGTTATACAAACGAGTGAAGTGAACCCATCTCCAATAGTCCAATAATTCTTATCTTTAGACCATTCTGAGCCATTTACGAACATTACAGCGAATATGATCAAGACATTTATGGCTCCCACATAAATAAGAAGTTGTGCGACAGCTACAAAGTAGGAATTTAATAAAAAATAGAATAAGGATATACAAACAAGAACTAATCCCAGCGAAAAGGCAGAATAAATGGGGTTGGTAAGTAATACTACTCCTAGACCCCCTAGTAGAAGAACAAATCCCCCAAATAGCATAAGAATCTCATGTATTGGTCCAGGTAAATCCATTATGGATAAAAAGAAATTAATAGTATAAAATTTTTCATGAACTGACTAAAACTAAAGGATTCAAGGAAGGAAAAAAGGATTAGGGTATTTTTTTTGTGTATAAACTTATAGTTATAAATTATATTATATCACGAAAATCTAGTCTGATTTAAAATAAGAAATAATTTAAGCAGTAGTTTTTCGTTTTTCTTTATAGTTTAATTTTAAAGTTTAATAAAGAATTATTAGATTTTTATAACAGAAAGACAAAATCAAAGTTTAGTAATCAGTAATCGTTCTTGAATTCGAAGATTTTTCTTTGTTTATTTTACTTTCAGACGAATTCCTAATTGTTTGAATTGTGTAATCTCCCATTATGGAGATTGGTAACCGACTTAAAGCAATTTGATTGTAATTCAATTCATGACGATCATAGGTAGAAAGTTCATATTCTTCAGTCATTGATAAACAGCTTGTTGGACAGTACTCAACACAATTGCCACAAAATATACAAACTCCGAAATCAATACTATAATTAAGCAATTGTTTTCTTTTAATATCCTTTTCAAATCTCCAATCCACAACGGGTAAATCTATCGGACATACGCGAACACATACTTCACAAGCAATACATTTATCAAATTCAAAGTGGATTCGCCCTCGGAAACGCTCTGGTGTAATTGATTTTTCATAAGGGTAGTGAATCGTTATAGGTAAACGATTTGTGTGGGATAAGGTAGTTATGAAACTTTGACCTATGTACCTTGTAGCACGTATTGTTTGTTGACCATAACTCATGAACCCAGTTACCATAGGGAACATATTCATTCTAAATATCTATGAAAAAGATATGTTTCTTTCTCTTGTTTGAGAGAGCTTTTGTGTTGAAAATATTCTTACTATTATTGTATTATCTTATTTATAGTGAAACAAGTTGAGAAGAGGTTGTTAATAAGAGATTGCCCAGGGAAATAGGTAAAAGAAATTTCCATCCAAGATTTAATAACTGATCCATTCTCATCCTCGGTAAAGTCCATCTTATTGTGATAGAAATGAAGAGAAATAAATAAGCTTTAGTTAATGTAATAAATATACCCATTGTCATTTCCAAAATTCCAACTGCTTTATTCATTTGGAAAAAATCAAAAAAGGATATATAGGGAATAGATAAATTCCACCCGCCCAAGTAGAGAACTGTTACAAATAAAGAAGAAACTAATAAAT
>NW_028259562.1:0-32845 GCF_056163025.1 Triticum urartu | reverse complement strand
TTTTGATGTGGAAACCGTCTTTCTATACCCTTGGGCAATGAGTTTCGACGTATTGGGTGTATCCGTTTTTATCGAAGCTTTGATTTTCGTGCTTATCTTAGTTGTTGGTTTAGTTTATGCATGGCGAAAAGGAGCCTTGGAATGGTCTTAACTGAATATTTAGACAAAAAAAAAGAAGGAAAAGATTCTATTGAGACAGTTATGAATTTGATTGAGTTTCCCTTACTTGACCAAACAAGTTCCAATTCTGTTATTTCAACTACACCAAATGATCTTTCGAATTGGTCAAGACTCTCCAGTTTATGGCCCCTTCTATACGGTACCAGTTGTTGTTTCATTGAATTTGCTTCATTAATAGGCTCACGATTCGACTTTGATCGTTATGGATTGGTACCAAGATCAAGTCCTAGGCAAGCAGACCTAATTTTAACAGCCGGTACGGTAACAATGAAAATGGCTCCCTCTTTAGTGAGATTATACGAGCAAATGCCTGAACCAAAATACGTCATTGCTATGGGAGCCTGTACTATTACAGGGGGAATGTTCAGTACGGATTCCTATAGTACTGTTCGGGGAGTTGATAAGTTAATTCCTGTGGATGTCTACTTGCCGGGCTGCCCACCTAAACCGGAGGCAGTTATAGATGCCCTAACAAAACTTCGTAAGAAGATATCGCGAGAAATAGTTGAGGATCAAACTCTATCTCAAAATAAAAATAGATGTTTTACTACCAGTCACAAGCTTTATGTTAGGCGCAGTACTCATACAGGAACTTATGAGCAAGAATTGCTCTATCAATCACCATCTACATTAGATATATCTTCTGAAACTTTTTTCAAATCCAAAAGTTCAGTACCTTCCTACAAATTAGTGAATTAGGAGAGGGGCTCTTTTGTGTAGAAAAATAAAAAGCAGGGCAATCTTTCAAACTTGCATCCGAAATGTGAAATATTTATACAAAGAGGGAGAGATGAAGACAATGCAGCAGGGTTGGTTATCTAATTGGCTAGTCAAACATGAGGTGGTTCATAGATCTTTGGGCTTTGATCACCGAGGAATAGAGACTTTACAAATAAAAGCAGGGGATTGGGATTCCATTGCTGTCATTTTATATGTATATGGTTACAATTATTTACGCTCCCAATGTGCTTATGATGTAGCACCCGGTGGATCTTTAGCTAGCGTGTATCATCTTACGAGAATACAATATGGTATAGATAATCCAGAAGAAGTCTGCATAAAAGTCTTTGCCCAAAAGGATAATCCTAGAATTCCGTCTGTCTTCTGGATTTGGAGAAGTGCCGATTTTCAAGAACGCGAATCTTATGATATGGTGGGAATCTCTTATGATAATCATCCGCGCCTTAAACGTATCCTAATGCCTGAAAGTTGGATAGGCTGGCCCTTACGTAAGGATTATATAACCCCCAATTTTTATGAAATACAAGATGCTCATTGAATGATAAGAAATTCATGCTCACTTATACAACACAACTCCAGATTTTATTCAAGTCAAGGAATATTTTTAGGTTCTTTTCCTAGATGAAACGGAATACCTATTTATAATTAATTCCTAATTATACAAAAGCATTCCAGATAGACTGAGCAAAAAAAGGGTTTCATTTGGATTCCCCTATTTTGAAAATCGCATATTAATTTCCTTCATATGAACAGAAAAATAGGATGACTCAAAGAAGTTCTCTACCAGGAACTTTGTACCGCGCACATTACTTAGCACAACTAGGAAAATAAGATAAGATAAAGATAAGCAAGACTAAAAAAATATTCGTCGGAATAGCGGAATACAAAATTAAGAAACGCAAAAAAATAAAGGGGAATCTCACCCCCTTCTTTATCATAAAGAAAAGATATATTTTAAAACTTCTTTAAAAAGAAAAAGAAGTGCCTCTATATTTATATTATAGATTTATCCACTTAGATGAATAAATATTATTAATGAATATGTATCACAATCCATCTCGAGGTATTTGGATCAATACCTATTCGGTGGATCTTTTTTTTTTTTTTTCTCTGCCAGGAACCAGATTTGAACTGGTGACACGAGGATTTTCAGTCCTCTGCTCTACCAACTGAGCTATCCTGACCTTTTCTTGTGCATCATCCTAGTAGAGTATTTGTATCTATGTCAATTAAAAGGACTAAAAATTAATTAAAGTATTTCAAATTTTAAATTTGAAAATGGGGGGGGTAGTCCTATGCATTGTGCATGGTTTACTTAAATAAAACTTAAAAATAGAGTGAATAACCAAGATTTCTTGCCGATACTCTAATAAAAAAGAAATCTATTCAATGAATAGGATAAGATCCATTGAGTTCTCTTCGCATTCCTTTGTGAAAGAGTAGAATGAGAAAGCTAATGAATCTTAAACCCATTGCATTGATAAAAAGAAAAAAAAGTGCATTGATAAAAAGAAAAAAAAAAAGAGGATAAATAATAATAATATAGTATAGTTAGGGAATAAAAGAGGATTTGGGGATAGAGGGACTTGAACCCTCACAACTTATAAAGTCGACGGATTTTCCTTTTACTAGAAATTTCATTGTTGTCAGTATTGACATGTAGAATGGGACTCTCTCTTTGTCCTCGTCCGATTAATCCACTTTTTTAAAGATCTCGAAAACTTTGAATTTTAATTGAAGAATTTGATTATTCAATATTCGATTGGAGTGGATTCACAATAATGAAAAAAAAAAATTATGATATGAGTTTTTTATTTCATAATCATTATCATTTCTAATTTCATTTTTAAAAAAGATAAAGAACCTATATTATAATTAGAATATAATATGAGTTCTGTGATTAATCGTTTGCTATGTCAGTATCTATACGTGTTTATTAAATGTATAAGGTATAAAACCCCTCTTTCTCTAATTTAGAACTAGAAGGAATTCCACTAACAACACAACGTAATTAACTCGATTCGTTAGAACAGCTTCCATTGAGTCTCTGCACCTATCCTTTTCCTTTGTATTCTAGTTCGAGAACCCCTTGTTTTCTCAAAACACGGATTTGGCTCAGGATTGCCCTTTTTTAATTCCAGGGTTTCTCTGAATTTGGAAGTTACCACTTAGCAGGTTTCCATACCAAGGCTCAATACAATCAAGTCCGTAGCGTCTACCGATTTCGCCATATCCCCATTTCCCTCTTCTTTGAGACCAGGATTCCTTGTGTAATTTCATCCATCTCTTAGTTTTTTTTTTGAATCATTGAGTTCATCACTCAACGTAGTCTAGCAGTTCAGTTCGACTCTATTTGAGAGACCTCGCTTGCTTATTGCAATTCAGAATTGAATTGATTCTATCCTTGATGTATTTGCAATTCAATCCGAATCAATATATCCAAAAGTTTTTATCTCCCCCACCTCCCGTCTTACTTTTTTATAGTATTCAAAATTATACTATAACGCTTGATATTTATTCTTTTTTTCTAATCAGAATTAGCAATTTTATTTACTCTGACTCTATGTTCCCCTTAGTGAAATATTAATCCTCAAATTATTAACAAATAATAAAGTCTATAATGATCGAATGAAAATACCAATAAATTCTATAATTTTATTTTTTAATATCCTATAGTTAAGCATATCAAGCTAACTTTATCTTTAAGAAGTTTTAGTATTTTTTTATTTTTATAAGTATAACTTCAAATTTAGAACTAGTTAATAGCTAAGATTAATAACTAATATCTGAGATTTTACGGATTTCCTATACTATACCTATTTCTATTTGTTACACTATTTCCGTTATGTAAGCCCACTTAGCTCAGAGGTTAGAGCATCGCATTTGTAATGCGAGGGTCATCGGTTCAAATCCGATAGTCGGCTTTTTTTTCTCTATCGATGTTCTACGAACAAGAATCTCTTTTTTTCCGAATTAAATGGAGAATCCAGGATCTTTTATGTTTTTTACCTTACAATTTTGCTAGATACAAAACAATAAAATAAATAATATATATACAAAAAAAAAAGATTTTGATGAAATTCCATTTTTTGGGGTACTTTAGTTGATTTTACTCTGTTTATCCTGTAGTTTAATTCAGTTTTAATTTCGATGTATTCTGTAATGTAAATACAATGAAATTAATTGTGTAAAATGAAATTTCAATAAAATAAAAAAAGGAGTCTTCATGTCCCGTTATCGAGGACCTCGTTTAAAAAAAATACGCCGTCTGGGAGCTTTACCAGGACTCACTAGAAAAACACCTAAATCCGGAAGTAATCTTAAAAAAAAATTCAATTCTGGGAAAAAGGAGCAATATCGTATTCGTCTTCAAGAAAAACAGAAATTGCGTTTTCATTATGGTCTGACAGAACGACAATTACTTAGATATGTACATATCGCTGGAAAAGCAAAAAGGTCAACAGGCCAGGTTTTACTACAATTACTTGAAATGCGTTTGGATAATATCCTTTTTCGATTGGGTATGGCTTCAACCATTCCTGGGGCCCGCCAATTAGTCAACCATAGACATATTTTAGTTAATGGTCGTATAGTCAATATACCAAGTTTTCGTTGCAAACCCCGAGATATTATTACTACGAAAGATAACCAAAGATCAAAAGGTCTGGTTCAAAATTATATTGCTTCATCGGACCCGGGGAAATTGCCAAAGCATTTGGCGATTGACACGTTGGAATATAAAGGACTAGTAAATAAAATCCTAGATAGGAAGTGGGTCGGTCTCAAAATAAATGAGTTGTTAGTTGTAGAATATTACTCTCGTCAGACTTGAACTTAACGAAAAAAGGAAAGGTTCATAGAATTTTCTTCCCCTTCCCCTTTCCCCGAACTAAATCGCCCTAAGACCATTACCATTAATTTGTATTTTCCCATCAACTAGCTAAAATTGATTAACCCTAGGATTAGGATCCTTTTTTCTTTTTTCCTCTATGTGTATTTTACATACCACAGTAATTTGCTATAGAGAATTTCTAATTTCTATTAAATCAAAATAAGATAATATAAGATATTATATTATTGCTGGAAAAAATTGTTATTTGATTTGATACATTGTGATCCTTAACGTTGATGAATTAAGAAAAACGGAAAGAGAGGGATTCGAACCCTCGGTAAACAAAAGTCTACATAGCAGTTCCAATGCTACGCCTTGAACCGCTCGGCCATCTCTCCTACATAACTTATTATGGAAAATAAACTGAGTGAATAGCGAGTTTTCTTATTCCTGCAGTACAGGTACAACCGCAACCACTCGGGGGTTCCATAGTTCTATTGGAAAAATTCCTTTTGATCTAAGTGGAAGGATACAGGATTTTTTACTAGAAATTGCGCTCGCTATAAAATAAAAGTTTTAATTTGGGTTTTCCCGCAACTAAAGAAAAAGAAAATGGAAGAATTCTTCTTATTGCATAATAAAATAAAGAAACCTTAGAATTCCGTTTGCATAAGATACGCTACACCATACTATCGAAATCAAAAATAGGGTATGAGACAATTAATAACTTTGAAAACACGAAATAGTTGATAACATAAGTTGTTGTTCAGAAATAGGAAAGTGGAATGAAATCCAGTCTTAGTCAAATATTTCATATCTCTTCGTGTCCAAGCAGAAGGAAAAGGATACAATTTGAGCTGAGCGGAAAATCCATATCTCTCTTATCCATTTAAAGCATATGGATTTAGAGTAGAGCATATGGATCAATCTATTTATAATTATAAGAATCGAATGTGTTTGTTTTTATGTTATTTTGTGAAGGAATGAAAACAATTCTATATAGAATGGGTTGGGAATTATGCCTAGATCCCGTGGAAATGGAAATTTCATTGATAAGACCTCCTCAATTGTAGCCAATATTTTATTGCGAATAATTCCGACAACCTCAGGAGAAAAAAAGGCATTTACTTATTATAGAGATGGTGCGATTTGACTCTTTTTTTTGCTTTTTTTTAGCCCTACCTATACCTCAGTCTTACGAAAAAGAGAGGGGGGTTGGCATAGAGAGAACCAAATTTGTAAAGCAAACAAACCCACGCTTCGGGAAGGTGAGGCGAACTAACAATTCCTTCCGTCGTGTATCCTCGATTGATGCGGCTTCAGATACTTCAATTGTAGATTTGAGTATTGAGCGAAAGGTTACACCTACAGGATATGGTATGGTATGGATTACAGGCCAATCCTACTCTATTAGTATCCGTAGGCAGCATAGGGGAGAAAAGCACTACACCTAGAAATAGGAATCAACAAGAGAAAAACTTTGTTAGAAATTACCCCTTTCCTGATCGGTATCAGGGCTGGGAAGAATGGTTGGGATAACAAACAACCATCAGGTTTGTACTTTGGATACCCCTATAACCATCAAAGATCGTTGAAGTAGCTAATTCCTCTAAATAGGAGGCGTTGAGAACAAAGAAATTATTGGAGCTATCGTTTTCCTCTAGCATTAATAGAATTCATTGGTGTTAAGAAAAACCTCTTGTGGGAAGGTTGGCTAGAGATTTCTTGGAAAAATACCAGCCCCTTTCGGTTCATAATGAGACGGGACTAATTCTATTTTGATTCTATAGATTATTTCGCTTAGTACTATTATGTACAGAAGGGAGGAGCCGTATGAGATGAAAACCTCATGTACGGTTTTGGAACGGAGATTTTTTGAATAGAATGAACGACCGTAACGGATGTTGGCTCAATCCGAAGGAAATTATGCGGAAGCTTTGCAAAATTATTATGAAGCTACGCGACTAGAAATCGATCCCTATGATCGAAGTTATATACTCTATAACATAGGCCTTATACACACAAGCAATGGAGAGCATACAAAGGCTTTGGAATATTATTTCCGGGCACTAGAACGAAACCCCTTCTTACCGCAAGCTTTTAATAATATGGCCGTGATCTGTCATTACGTGCGACTATCTCCACTATAGAAAGAAAAAAAAAAAAGAGAGGATCAAATTTTCTAGTAAATACTAGAAAAAAAGGGCTTTCTACATAGGGATCGTAAAAACAACGATTTTTCCCTATCAGCTGTAGGAAGGAAGGACACTTCACGAGAATCAAAAAACGAAGAAAGTATGGCCTATACTACTACTCTATGGATAAAGTTTCTCAAATTGATAGAGAAAGCACCGTAAAGATCAATTAGTGAGCGACTGGGTCGATACAACTAAAAAAAACTGCTTACTTATCCCATGATATGGGGCAAAATTTAGGAATCCGCTTATGTAATAGAGCCGATCCACTAAGGGATTAAGCAGCGGTGTAGTATCAGATCCCAAAGATAGTAAGTTCTTTTTTCTTTCTTATGGAAAAAAGTCTTTTTCAAGGATTCTATAGAGATTTCATATATGAAACCGGGATAGTTACCTCTCAGAAAATTTGAACGAAGGCTCTATATCTATCTATGCTTCATTCTTCTGAAGGTGGGAAAAAAGATCAAACTGATTATTGATAAAAATTAGGGTTTGAAACTTAGGTAATTAATTTCTTCTGCTTAACCCAAGAACAAATTGGATCGATTTTTGATAAATCGAATTCAGTTAAGATAGGGGAAATTCAGATAGCAATTTCTGAGCCGTATGAGGTAGGAAACTCTCAAGTACGGTTCTAAGGGAAGGAACTTCCTATTCCGACCGAGGAGAACAGGCCATTCTACAGGGTGATTCGGAAATTGCGGAAGCTTGGTTTGATCAAGCTGCTGAATATTGGAAACAAGCTATAGCGCTTACTCCGGGAAATTATATTGAAGCACAGAACTGGTTGAAGATTACGAAGCGCTTTGAATTTGAATAAGACCATGCTCCTTCTTTTTCATAAAATGGGTGGTTTGGTTGTTGATCCATTAATCAAATAAATTAGGTCGTAAGATCGAATCAAGAATTTCATTATATCCATTTCTTATACCTTCTATTTTATATGATATTTCATAAGAATAAACCATAGGGATAGGGTCTAGAATAGAAGTAATAAAGTGAATAAAAAGAGGGGGCAATCTAAATATTGCTAATATATTAGGACCATCTTATTAATAATTCTAATGAGTTATCTTGGAATTTAGAATCAAATAAAAAACCCTATATTATGCTCAAGGAAAGTAGATATAGATAGGAGCTTATGCCCTCAAAAAAAATACACTAGTTTCTTAAATTAAAAATAAAAAAGATTTTTTTCTTACGTCGAGAAATATTTGTTTTTCAAGATAAACAATGTCCGTTAGGCACCTAATCTTTATGTCATAATAGACCCGAACACTTGCCTCGGATTGACTTCAATATATAATTGCTCCAGTGAATAACTAAAAAAAAAATAGAAGGATGGTAGATAGTAAAGAAAAGAACTAATCACAATATCTATCTTTCAAAATCTATCTTTCAAAATCTATCTTTCAAAATATATATCTTTCAAAGATTCACTAAAAAGACAGTTGGCGGGTCTCTTTGTATGTCTTGTCCGGAAAGAGGAGGACTTAATGATTATTCGTTCGCCGGAACCAGAAGTAAAAATTGTTGTGGATAGGGATCCTGTAAAAACATCTTTTGAGGAATGGGCCAGACCCGGCCATTTCTCAAGAACACTAGCTAAGGGCCCTGATACTACCACTTGGATCTGGAACCTACATGCTGATGCTCACGATTTCGATAGTCATACTGGTGATTTGGAGGAGATTTCTCGAAAAGTCTTTAGTGCTCATTTCGGGCAACTTTCCATTATCTTTCTTTGGTTGAGTGGCATGTACTTTCATGGCGCCCGTTTTTCCAATTATGAAGCATGGCTAAGTGATCCTACTCACATTGGACCCAGTGCTCAGGTAGTTTGGCCTATAGTAGGGCAAGAAATATTGAATGGTGATGTAGGCGGGGGTTTCCGAGGAATCCAAATAACCTCTGGTTTTTTTCAGCTTTGGCGAGCATCTGGAATAACTAGTGAATTACAACTCTATTGTACTGCAATTGGTGCATTGATTTTTGCAGCGTTAATGCTTTTTGCTGGTTGGTTCCATTATCACAAAGCCGCTCCCAAATTGGCCTGGTTCCAAGATGTAGAATCCATGTTGAATCACCACTTAGCGGGATTATTAGGACTTGGGTCTCTTTCTTGGGCGGGGCACCAAATTCATGTATCTTTACCAATTAACCAATTTCTTGACGCTGGGGTGGATCCTAAAGAGATACCACTTCCTCATGAATTTATCTTGAATCGGGACCTTTTGGCTCAACTTTATCCTAGTTTTGCCGAAGGAGCAACCCCTTTTTTCACTTTAAATTGGTCCAAATACGCAGAATTTCTGACTTTTCGCGGAGGACTAGATCCAGTAACCGGTGGTCTCTGGCTGACCGATATTGCGCACCATCATTTAGCTATTGCTATTCTTTTCCTAATCGCAGGTCATATGTATAGGACCAATTGGGGTATTGGCCATGGACTTAAAGATATTTTGGAGGCTCACAAGGGCCCATTTACAGGACAAGGCCATAAGGGTCTTTATGAAATCTTAACAACGTCATGGCATGCTCAATTATCTCTTAACCTAGCTATGCTAGGCTCTACAACCATTGTTGTAGCTCATCATATGTATTCTATGCCTCCCTATCCATACCTAGCTACTGACTATGGTACACAACTTTCCTTGTTCACACACCACATGTGGATTGGCGGATTTCTAATAGTCGGTGCTGCTGCACATGCAGCAATTTTTATGGTAAGAGACTATGATCCAACTACTCGATACAACGATCTATTAGATCGCGTCCTTAGACACCGCGATGCAATCATATCCCACCTTAACTGGGTATGTATATTTCTAGGTTTTCACAGTTTTGGCTTGTACATTCATAATGATACCATGAGTGCTTTAGGCCGTCCACAAGATATGTTTTCGGATACTGCCATACAATTACAACCTATCTTTGCTCAATGGGTACAAAATATCCATGCTACTGCGCCTGGCGTAACAGCTCCTGGTGCAACAACAAGTACTAGCTTAACGTGGGGAGGCGGCGAGTTAGTAGCAGTAGGTGGCAAAGTGGCTTTGTTACCTATTCCATTAGGAACCGCAGATTTTTTAGTCCATCACATTCATGCATTTACCATACATGTGACTGTATTAATACTTTTGAAAGGTGTTTTATTTGCTCGGAGTTCCCGTTTGATACCCGATAAAGCAAATCTAGGTTTTCGCTTTCCTTGCGATGGGCCTGGCCGAGGGGGAACATGTCAAGTATCCGCCTGGGATCATGTTTTCTTAGGTTTATTCTGGATGTACAATGCAATTTCGGTAGTCATTTTCCATTTCAGTTGGAAAATGCAGTCGGATGTTTGGGGTACTATAAGTGATCAAGGGGTGGTAACTCATATTACAGGGGGAAACTTTGCACAGAGTTCCATTACGATTAATGGGTGGCTTCGAGATTTCTTGTGGGCACAGGCATCGCAAGTCATTCAGTCTTATGGTTCTTCATTATCTGCATATGGTCTTTTTTTCTTAGGTGCTCATTTTGTCTGGGCCTTCAGTTTAATGTTTTTATTCAGCGGCCGTGGTTATTGGCAAGAACTCATTGAATCTATCGTTTGGGCTCATAACAAATTAAAAGTTGCTCCTGCTACTCAGCCTAGAGCCTTGAGCATTATACAAGGACGCGCTGTAGGAGTAACCCATTACCTTCTGGGTGGAATTGCCACGACATGGGCATTCTTCTTAGCGAGAATTATTGCAGTAGGATAGTGGCTAGGAGGATTTGAAAGGCATTATGGAATTAAGATTTCCCAGGTTTAGCCAAGGCTTAGCTCAGGACCCCACTACTCGTCGTATTTGGTTTGGTATTGCTACCGCACATGATTTCGAAAGTCATGATGATATTACTGAAGAACGTCTTTATCAGAACATTTTTGCTTCTCACTTTGGGCAATTAGCAATAATCTTTCTATGGACGTCCGGAAATCTGTTTCATGTAGCTTGGCAAGGAAATTTTGAATCATGGATACAGGATCCTTTACACGTAAGACCTATTGCTCATGCGATTTGGGATCCTCATTTTGGTCAACCCGCTGTGGAAGCCTTTACTCGAGGAGGTGCTGCTGGTCCAGTGAATATTGCTTATTCTGGAGTTTATCAGTGGTGGTATACAATAGGATTACGCACCAATGAGGATCTTTATACTGGAGCTCTTTTTCTATTATTTCTTTCTACGCTGTCCTTAATAGCGGGTTGGTTACATCTACAACCCAAATGGAAACCAAGCCTTTCGTGGTTCAAAAACGCGGAATCTCGTCTCAATCATCATTTGTCAGGACTTTTCGGGGTAAGTTCTTTGGCTTGGACAGGACATTTAGTTCATGTTGCTATTCCCGCATCCAGGGGGGAGTACGTTCGATGGAATAATTTCTTAGATGTATTACCCTATCCCCAGGGGTTGGGACCCCTTTTGACGGGTCAATGGAATCTTTATGCCCAAAACCCTGATTCGAGTAATCATTTATTTGGTACCGCTCAAGGAGCGGGAACTGCCATTCTAACTCTTCTTGGGGGATTCCATCCACAAACACAAAGTTTGTGGCTGACCGATATGGCTCACCATCATTTAGCTATTGCATTTATTTTTCTCATTGCCGGTCACATGTATCGAACTAACTTCGGAATTGGGCACAGTATTAAAGATCTTTTAGAAGCGCATACTCCTCCGGGGGGTCGATTAGGGCGTGGGCATAAGGGCCTTTATGACACAATCAACAATTCGATTCATTTTCAGTTAGGTCTTGCTCTAGCTTCTTTAGGGGTTATTACTTCCTTAGTAGCTCAACATATGTACTCTTTACCTCCTTATGCATTCATAGCACAAGACTTTACTACTCAAGCTGCTTTATATACTCATCACCAATATATTGCAGGGTTCATCATGACAGGGGCTTTTGCTCATGGAGCTATTTTTTTCATTAGGGATTACAATCCGGAACAGAATGAGGATAATGTATTGGCAAGAATGTTAGACCATAAAGAAGCTATCATATCTCATTTAAGTTGGGCTAGCCTCTTTCTAGGATTCCATACCTTGGGCCTTTATGTTCATAACGACGTCATGCTTGCTTTTGGTACTCCAGAAAAGCAAATCTTGATCGAACCTATATTTGCCCAATGGATACAATCTGCTCATGGCAAGACGACATATGGGTTCGATATACTCTTATCTTCAACGAATGGCCCCGCTTTCAATGCGGGTCGAAGCCTATGGTTGCCCGGATGGTTGAATGCTGTTAATGAGAATAGTAATTCGCTTTTCTTAACAATAGGACCTGGGGATTTCTTGGTTCATCATGCTATTGCTCTAGGTTTGCATACAACTACATTGATTTTAGTAAAGGGCGCTTTAGATGCACGCGGTTCCAAATTAATGCCAGATAAAAAGGATTTTGGATATAGTTTTCCTTGTGACGGCCCAGGGCGCGGCGGTACTTGTGATATTTCTGCTTGGGACGCATTTTATTTGGCAGTTTTCTGGATGTTAAATACCATTGGGTGGGTTACTTTTTATTGGCATTGGAAACATATCACATTATGGCAGGGCAACGTTTCACAATTTAATGAATCCTCCACTTATTTGATGGGATGGTTAAGAGATTACCTATGGTTAAACTCTTCACAACTTATCAATGGATATAATCCTTTTGGGATGAATAGTTTATCGGTATGGGCGTGGATGTTCTTATTTGGACATCTTGTTTGGGCTACTGGATTTATGTTCTTAATTTCCTGGCGGGGGTATTGGCAGGAATTAATTGAGACTTTAGCATGGGCTCATGAACGCACACCTTTAGCTAATTTAATTCGCTGGAGAGATAAGCCCGTGGCTCTTTCCATTGTGCAAGCAAGATTGGTTGGATTAGCTCACTTTTCCGTGGGTTATATATTCACTTATGCAGCTTTCTTGATTGCCTCAACATCAGGCAAGTTTGGTTAATTTAGTTTGTTTTTTTGTACTGTATCAGCACCTAGTTCATTACTCTTGATAGAGAGGGAGGATCTGCCTTTTTAGATTTCTTTTTCTATTTATTTTTCCATCTAGGATTAGAACCGTATACTTGGTAATAATAGCAACGACACATTATGGCAAAAAAAAGTTTGATTCAGAGGGAGAAGAAGCGGCAGAAATTAGAACAGAAATATCATTTGATTCGTCAATCTTTAAAAAAAAAGATAAGAAGCAAAGTTTCTCCCTTGAGTTTGAGTGAAAAAACGAAAATGCGAGAAAAATTGCAATCCCTACCGCGTAATAGTGCACCTACACGCCTTCATCGACGTTGTTTTTTGACCGGAAGACCTAGAGCTAACTATCGACATTTTGGGCTATCCGGACACGTACTTCGAGAAATGGTTTATGAATGTTTGTTACCGGGTGCAACAAGATCCAGTTGGTAAGGATAAAATACCCTTTCGTATTTGTATGGATTTCTGGAATTGATAATCATAGAGGAGCCCTCTTTACCATTCTGTATAAATGGACTATTCTATTTGTATAGATATTGGTAGAGGGGCGTATCCAACCCTCTTTTATCCACTAGTTACCCCTCTTTAGTTTAAGAGTATAGAGCAGTTTGGTAGCTCATAAGGCTCATAACCTTGGGGTTGCGGGTTCGATTCCCACTACCGCCTCCATACTCCTTCTTTATGATATATGCATGATATAATATATACATCATGCATTTGTATCTGGATTTTTTGATTTCCTAAAAGAGTTTTGGTCTAACAGTTTTTTCTCGGAAGAAGCAAAAAAATAAAAGAAAGAATAAAATATGAAAGAAAAGCGTCCATTGTCTAATGGATAGGACAGAGGTCTTCTAAACCTTTGGTATAGGTTCAAATCCTATTGGACGCAATCTTATTTCTATCTATTCTTTAAATAACTATACTAAACTAAAAACAAAGAAAACTTTTTTGCATGATTCAAATGAAAAAGCTTTCTCAACGATTCCTATTCTACTAACAAGAGTAGACATGCAAAATTTATTTGTTACTGAAGAGAAAACCGTTCCAGCTGTTCCTGAATAGCTTCCTTCAAAAGGATTTCCGCTTGCTCGGTGAATGTCTTGCTAGAAGATATAATTTCTTGGAATTGAGGTTTAGTATCTTTTAGATGTTTACGTAACTCATCCAGAAATTTATTTACCTGTTCAATTTCTAACGAATCAAGATATCCTCTTGTTCCGGTATAAATAGTAGCTATCTGCTCTTCCACTGGGAGAGGATTTGCCTGGGATTGTTTAAGCAATTCCCTTAATCGTCGACCCCTTGCCAATTGATTCTGACTTGTTTTATCGAGAGCAGAGGCGAATTGTGCAAAGGCTTGTAACTCTGCGAATTGCGCTAGTTCCAATTTTGATTTGCCAGCTACTTGTTTCATGGCTTTAATTTGAGCCGCGGATCCTACTCTGGAAACAGAAATACCCACATTAATAGCGGGTCGAATTCCGGCATTGAATAGATCCGCAGATAAGAATATTTGTCCATCTGTAATGGAGATTACATTAGTAGGAATATAGGCGGAAACGTCTCCAGATTGAGTCTCAACTATTGGTAAAGCGGTCATACTTCCTTCGCCTAAAAGAGAATTTAATTTAGCGGCTCTTTCTAAAAGGCGTGAATGCAAATAAAAAACATCCCCTGGATAAGCCTCACGTCCGGGAGGTCTTCTTAATAGAAGGGACATTTGGCGATAAGCTTGTGCCTGTTTGGAGAGATCATCATAAATTATTAAAGTATGCCGTTCGCGGTACATAAAATACTCAGCCAGGGCTGCTCCCGTATAAGGAGCGAGGTATTGTAATGTAGCAGGTGAATCCGCCATTTCAGCTACTACAATAGTGTATTCCATGGCCCCCTCCTCATGGAAAGTAGTTACTACTTGAGCTACGGAGGATGCTCTTTGACCGATAGCTACATAAACACATATTACACCTTGCCCTTTTTGATTGAGAATTGTATCTGTGGCTACTGCTGTTTTGCCAGTCTGTCTGTCCCCAATAATTAACTCTCGCTGACCGCGCCCTATAGGGATCATCGAATCGATAGCAATAAGCCCTGTTTGAAGAGGTTCGTATACGGAACGCCTGGAAATTATACTTGGAGCAGGAGATTCAATTAAGCGAGATTCGGAAGCTATAATTTCGCCTTTCCCATCAATAGGTTTAGCCAGAGCATTTACAACACGACCCAAGTAAGCCTCACTCACGGGTATCTGAGCAATTCTTCCTGTTGCTTTTACAAAACTTCCCTCTTGTATCATCAACCCATCGCCCATTAATACAATCCCAACATTTTTGGATTCCAAATTCAGAGCAATACCCCTAGTACCTTCTGCAAATTCGACTAATTCACCTGACATTATTTCACCAAGACCTATAATACGAGCAATCCCATCCCCCACTTGAACTACGCGACCTATATTCTCAATCCCTACTTTCCTATTATATTGTTCAATACGTTCGCGGAGAATTTTATGAATTTCGTCGACTCGAAGGGTTGCCATTAGTGTTTCTTGACTCTTTTTTCGGAAGCAAGGGGAAAAATAATGCCTAAATTCTAAACGAAAGTAGAAGTTCAAGGCCTAATTAATTTAATTATTTCTTCCATTCCAGGGACCCGAGAATGCCAATATTAGCACGAATCGTACGGAAATGTAACTCGGTATTCAAACAACTATTCAGAGTTCCTAGAGCTCCTTGTACGGCCTGTTGGAAAACCCGCTGTCGGACCTGATTCATTGCCCTTTGTTTTTCAAAATAAAGGGTTTCGTTTTTAGACTTTTCCAATTGTTCCAAACTAATAGAAGTAGCATTAATCAAATTTGCTTTTTCTCGTTCTATCTCAGAGTATCCATTCATTCGATACTCATCCGCTTCTAGTTCGACTTTCTGTAATCGAATCCGAGCTTTTTCGAGTTGCTCAATGGTCCCTCTACGCAATTCTTCTGAATTTCGAATAGTACTCAAGATCCTCTGTTTTCGATTATCTAATAAATCTTTTAATGAAAGTAGATTATTTTGTAAGTTTACAACTTTTATGATCTCTTCCCGAACCAAACATGAATCTTTCGATTCATTTGGCTCTCACGCTCCTTTTTTTTTTTCTATAGCTATTTCCATATCTTTTTTTTAAGTAATGAGCCTATCCTCTATCTTCTTTTTTATGTTTATATTTCAATATACCGAAACCTATATAAGACTAGATAAATATTAAGAGGACTCTTCCGCCTAGATAAAAATATATCATGGTCAGCAAAGTTGTTTCTTTATTTTTATTTGCCCTCTAGTTAATAATTTCAATTTCATTAAGAAAAACTAACTAAATAAATGGAAAATGAAAATTAATAGAATTCTTTTTTATTTTTTTTTTCTTCAAATCCAAAAAATTTCTCTTTTTTATACATAGGTCGTCGATTCGGCATTGGTTAAAAAAGGGCAGGGTGCCCCCTTTTTTTTCTAGTAAATAGTTCAAACCATTTTATCGATATGAGTGTTCTATATCAGATAAATTTTACATTAGCTATTTCCCGTTTAAATTGGTACTAATACTAATATAGTTGTAGAAAGAGTACCTCTTTTTGCCTGGACTTCAAGCAGTTTAGCTTTAACCGTGTTAATGGTCTCACATTCTTGGTTTATAGAGAATCAAAGTTGATTTACCAATGAGTCGCGAAATGCTATGGTTCTTCCATATGATTTCTGAATTTATTCAGAAGTAATTCGTCGAGATCGTGCACCCTTTTCTTATTTATCCGAAAAATACTAAAAAATATTATAAAGTGCAGCCGGATAGATCCAATCTATTCTTGAAATAGACAACTCGCACACACTCCCTTTCCAAAAAAAATCAAAACACCAACCACTACAGTTAGATTTATTAGATTTGTTGCTAAAATATCGGTATTAAGCCCGAAACTGCCAGCGGATGGCCAGTGAGCTAAAAAAACGAAAGAATGGGTTACATTTTTCATATGCTCTCCTCTTATAGATAGGACGAACAAAGAACAAAGTTTTTCGATCACTTACTTCGCTCGCCCTTTTTTGATCGGTTTTTTTAATGCAAATAGATTCAATCTAGTAATTTCTTTTAGATTAAGTCTTACGTCTTGTTTGACCGGTGAAAGACTTCCTTTGTTGAAATGTTCTGTTCCCAAAATTCCTAAAATAAAAGGAAAAAACTTTCCACTTTCCTAAACTAAGGACGGGAAATAAGAAGGTGAGCATATCTTCTAAATTAATAATACTCAACTCAGCCCTTCCTAGAATGGGGTATTATCTGTCCCGATAAATAGATAATTCCAGGAGTAATAAATAGGAGTAAATTAAATAAAGTATTGATATAATTGGAATTGTGGAAGCAAATACCAATTTACTAAAAAAAGAAAAAAGTATCTAATCGAAATCGAAAGAATTTTTTTTTTAAGATTAAACAAAAGGGTTCGCAAATAAAAGCGCTAGTGCCACAACTAGTCCATAAATTGTTAAAGCTTCCATAAAAGCTAGACTAAGCAATAAAGTACCTCGTATTTTACCTTCTGCTTCTGGCTGTCTCGCAATACCTTCTACAGCTTGTCCTGCAGCAGTACCTTGACCAACTCCAGGTCCAATAGAAGCAAGCCCTACGGCCAATCCAGCAGCAATAACAGAAGCAGCAGCAATTAGTGGATTCATGGTGAGTAGTTCCTCGTGTCAAAAAAAAGAAATGGTTAAGGATACAATCAACCAATAAATTCTTACTTCTAAGCTCTATTGGGGAGAAGTAAAGTAACTAAAAAGTACAAATTGAAATCAAATTGAAATGATAATGTGAATTGTCCGAACTACATAGAAGGGAATTCCATATCCATATATCGGATTAGATAATGAATCTAACCTAGGAATATATAATATAATATCCTATATATATACATTTGTTTCTTCTATTTTGTTTGCATATTTTCTCATTTTCTATTGAATCGGATTCTAAAATCATTGCTTAAAGTGGAAACCTGCATAAAAGAGGACTCCACTTATAGACATTAAGGATATTATAGTATAGATCTAGCCTGACTCCACCCTCCTTAATGCATATATACTTTGAAAATTCCATAATATAGTCTATTCTATTCTCTCTCCTACAACTCTAGGCTATATATTCATACGCATTTCTAACTATTTTTTGTGCAACCAAGCAGATTATCTGGAACCATGCATGAATTGAGCTAAGCTGCAAAAAAAAAAAATACTATTTCCAAAAAGAGTCAATTCAATGATGACCCTCCATGGATTCACCTATATAGGCTGCGGCTAATGTTGCAAAAATAAGAGCTTGAATACCGCTTGTAAATAATCCAAGAAACATGACCGGTATAGGGATTACTAAGGGGACTAAAGAAACAAGAACAACAACGACTAATTCATCCGCCAATATATTCCCGAAAAGTCGAAAGCTAAGCGATAATGGTTTTGTGAAATCTTCTAGGATGTTAATTGGTAAAAGGATTGGAGTTGGTTTAATATATTTCTCGAAATAGCTCAATCCTTTTTTGCTAAGACCAGCATAAAAATATGCCGCTGACGTGAGTAAAGCTAAAGCAACAGTAGTATTTATATCATTCGTGGGCGCTGCTAATTCCCCATGGGGTAACTCTATAATTTTCCAAGGTAAAAGAGCACCCGACCAATTCGAAACAAAAATAAAAAGGAACATAGTTCCAATAAAGGGAACCCAGGGACCATATTCTTCTCCAATCTGAGTTTTGCTCAAGTCTCGAATAAACTCAAGGACATATTCAAAAAAATTCTGACCGTCGGTCGGGATGGTTTGTGGATTCCGAACAGCTATGACAACTGAACCTAGCAAGATAGTAATTACGACCCAAGAAGTGATGAGTACTTGGGCATGAATTTGGAAACCTCCTATTTGCCAATAGAAGTGTTGGCCTACTTCTACACCCGATATATCGTATAACCCCTTGAGTGTTTTAATGGAACAAGGTATAATATTCATATTGTCCTCTGATAAAAATTGAACTTCAAAAAAGGAATTCTTTTGATTCAACCATCTCTTTCTCAACTCAGCAACTTGAAGTATTAATCTTATATTTAGGATACCAAGAAAGCACATCAGATCATAATATATATCAATACCCTCTAATATATATCAATATTCCCCTTCTTTTTTCTATGCAAAAAAAATTCTATGCAAAAAAAAAGATATAGTAAAGTAAGTGATTCCATAAATTTACGCAGTTGCCCAAGAATTCACTATATATTCTTAATCAACGATTTCTTATATAGAGAGAACGGCCCTCACAAATTGAAAATACTAATTTGTTAAGAATCAATCGAATTGAAGTCATAGTGTCATCGTTGGCTGGAATCGATATATTCGCGAGATCCGGGTCACAATTTGTATCGACTAAAGAAATAGTAGGAATCCCCAAAATGGCACATTCCCGAAGAGCTATATACTCTTTTTGCTGATCAAGGACGATCACAATGTCTGGCAATCTCGTCATATATTTGATCCCGCCGAGATACCTTTGCAAAGTAGATAATTTTCTCTTCAAGATTGCCACATCTCTTTTTGGGAGATGGTGGAATTTTCCCATTTTTTCTTCTGCTCTTAAGTCTCTAAATTGAGAAAGTCTAGTTTTCGTAATCGACCAATTCGTTAACATACCACTGAACCACTTTTTATTAACATAATGACAACGAGCCCTTATTGCAGCTGATGCTACTAAATCTGTTGCTCTTTTTTTGGTACCAACAATTAAGAAACTTTTTCCCTGACTTGCTGCATCAAAAACTAAATCACAAGCTTCTGATAAAAAACGAGCCGTTCTAGCGAGATTTATAATATGAGTACCTTTACGCTTTGCCGAAATGTAAGGGGCCATTTTAGGATTCCATTTCTTAATACCATGACCAAAATGAACTCCTGCTTCTATCATCTCTTTCAAATTAATGTTCCAATATCTTCTTGTCATTTTTTCCACACTTCCTTTTTTTTAATCCTACCATTCCATTACGGAATTTAGTTCTTTTTGAAGATTAAGAAAGATCCGAAATAGCTTGAAATAAATAATAATTGTTCCGAGAGAACCTTGTACTAAGATAAGAGTTGGCCATTGATACATGGTATAAACATAACCACCTTAATGAATTAACTGACTTGTTTTACTTATTAAAATAAAAATCTTAAAAATCTAAAATTTGACCTGTTAGTGTTCTAAGTTCAAAAGTCTAGTAAAGTAAAAAATATTTTTATGGGGGTTCTTATGTCTCATAAAAATTGTTTGTTACGTCAGAATCTGAAGAAACTAATTCTGTATGGAGAAACAAAAAATCTCTCATTTCCGACGCGAATAGATTTTTTTTTTTTATTTCGAAATAAAGGTTCTTGTCTTGTGGGGAACGATGCACAAATTTTTGGAATCCGGTACCAACAGGTATAATCCCCCCCAGAACTACGTTTTCTTTCAAGCCTTTCAACCAATCAATGCGACCTCGTAGGGCAGCTTTTGCTAAAACTCGAGCAGTTTCTTGAAAACTTGCTTCAGATATGAAACTTTGGGTATTCAGGGAAGCCCTTGTTATTCCCAATAAGATTGCCCGATAATAGATCGATTCATCCAAAGCTCGTCCTGCTCGTTCCGCTCGCAATAGTCCGATTAATTCCCCAGGCGAAAAAACATTAGACATTCCATCTTCGGAAACCCGCACTTTTGATGTTACTTGGCGTATAATAATCTCTATATGTCTATTATGGATCTGTACCCCTTGGGATCGATAAACCTTTTGGATTTTATTAACCAAAGAGATACGACTTTGGGCTATGGTTAGCTCAGCTCCAATCAAGAATCCCCAAGGGACCCCAAGAATTCTTGGTATACGCTCATTCCAATCCTCAATTCTCCTTTCGAGATTCGGGGATAATGAATCAATTGAACGCGCTTCAAAGATTTGTTCCACTTTTGGAAGACCTTGCGTTATGTCACTAGATCTCGATTTTTCATATATAAACGTAACTAACCTATCTCCCTTGTAAAGGATTTCTCCATAATGACCATTAACAGTTGCTCCTGTAGTGGCCAAATAAGGTTTAGCTGCTCTTATAACAAAGGAATTCATATTTACAATGAAAATTTGACCGGATTTTTTTATGTGCGATTTAAATAGACATACATTTTCACAAATAAATTGTCCAAGGTGAATTATTGCCAATGTCTCTTCCCAAGAATCATGATGGACAAAGTGACAATTCAAAAGGAATGGATCCAACATTATGTTACTATCGAAATTAGAAATCCTTTTATTTTCATCTATTAAAGAGTATTTAAGTTCTTGAAGTACTTGGAAGGTTTGTTTTAAATTGTCAACGAACAAATATTTTTTTAACAGGATTTTATTATGCGTTAGTAAATAGTAAGATGAAGAAAAATGCGATATACTAGCTACAATAGCGCCTAAGGGCCCAAAAATTTCTCGAATAGGAATTCTAGGATTCCATTCTTTTATCGCATTGGGATGTTTTGAATTCTTGAATAAACCAATTCGAGAACAGTTGGATGCCGACAAAATCATCAAAGAGTGGTATTCTTTATTTCGATTCAACAAAGTGCCAATAGCTTCTGGATGTTGGCTAAGTGATTCAATCTTCGCCTTGGAATAAAAAGAATTGATATTGGCGCGATCTAACCTATTATGGGGAATCGGTCCTGCACTTGTCCTACCATACCTTTTTCGTGTATACGAAATAGTGGACTTGACTAACTCAATTCTTAGGAAATCGCGAATAAGATCATTTGCTCTTACCTCAACAAGGGAAGCACCAGCCTTTTCTTTTTCTTCTTGTTCCCAATTCACTACTAAGCAAGTTCTAACAAATTGACTATTTGTGTGATAAATTCTTTGAGTTAACTTGCTATTTTCATGAGAAATAAAATTGACAAGTCGAATTTGGAGATTATTTTCTTCTTGCAAGAGATCCTGCGGGAAAAGTGTTGCTAAATTTCTTCCTTCGTCCATTTCATATGCCACTGTAGGGCGAACGGAAACAAAATACTTTTCCTTGCTCTTGAGAATTTTTTTCCGTTGAACATAGACCCAATTTTTCCTTTTTTTTGATTCCTTAGAATCTTTTTTTTGTCTTTCTGGCGGTATCAAACAGCCACCTAATATCTTATCCGCCTCTTCAGGAAAATGAATATCTCCGGAAAATATTTTGAGTTCCGTATGGCTTTTTTTTCTCTTCACTCGGACCAGTCCGCCTAGTCGACTTCTTGTATTTTTTGTGAGTTGTGTATTCACTCCAATAATACTATTGTCAAGTATCTTTAGGGATGAAGATCTCGGCAAGATATGAAGTTCTTGAAGAATGAAAAAAAACCGATCTACTTCTTTTTGGTATTTTAGACTAAATTCTTTTGTTCCTCGATGCTCAATCAAACCCTCTTTTTTTAAGATGGAATCTTCCTCTGGGCTCTCGTATTCGTCCTCTGAATCTTCTTCTGAGTCTTCCTCTAAAGTACCATATTTTTCCTCTGCGCTTTCCCCGGGGCTGCCATATTCGTCTTCTGAGTCTTCCTCTAGAGTTCCATATTCGTCCTCTTGGGTCCTATATTTGCTCTCTGGGCTCCCATATTCCTCTTCTGAGTCTTTCTCTAAAGTCCTATATTCGTTCTCTGGGTTCCCATATTCGTTTTCTGGGCTCCCATATTCGTCTTCTAGGGTTTCATATTCGTATTCGTCTTCTAGGATTCCATATTTAGATTCTTCTAGGGTTTCATATTCATATTCGTCCTCTCGGGTCCTGTATTCGTCTTCTAGGGTCTCATATTCCTCTTCTGAGTCTTCCGCTCGAGTCCTATATTCTTCTTCTAGGGTCCTATATCTAAATTTAACAATTCCTGAACCCTTTTTATCTTTTCTGTATCGGGGATCGTCAAAATAAGCAAAAATAGTATTTCTACGTAAAACACCCATAAGGGGGATTTCAATCGAAATCCCAAAACAGGATATTAGTTCTTTCTCTTGTTCTTGATGATATTGTAATGGAATGACGAACCTATTTCTTCGCTTTTTCGCCAACAAATCTGAATTATCTTGAAAAATAGAAGGATAGATAAAATTCCAATGGCCATTGGACATGATTCGATCCGACGTTGAATAATCAAGAATTTCCCTATCTTTTTTACCATAAGTATTCATTTGATCTTGATCCTTGTGGAGTGAAAAAGACGCTATACTGGATCTGCACATACTTACTGACAATATCCATAAATGGCTTGTTTTTGGTAATCGGCGAAGATTACCATATTGATATTCGGGCGCATGGTAAACATCAGTACTCCAGTGCATTTCGCCGTCTGATTCAGAATAAATATGCTTTTGTACCCTTTCTTTAAAATGTAAAGTGGACGTTCCGGCACGAATCTCCGCAATTACTTGTTCGGATTTTACATATTGATCATTTTGCACTAGAATCAAGCTTTTTGAGGGAATATTCACACTATATAGAATATCTTGACTCTGAATAGTTACATGCAAGTCTATATAACATAGAAAAGCAGGCTGCCCATGACGGGTACGTGTGGGGTGAACCAAATTCTCATTGAATTTTATTTTTCCATTCGAAGGGGATCGTACAAGGTCGGCAGTACCCCCTGTGAATACTCCGCCAGTATGAAAAGTTCTTAATGTTAGTTGAGTCCCTGGCTCCCCAATTGATTGACCTGCAATAATACCTACGGCTTCTCCCAATTCGACCAGATCACTATGAGTAGGACTCCGGCCATAGCATAATTGACAGATCCAAGAAGTGCTTCGGCAAGTAAAGGGGGTTCTAATATATATTGGTTGTGCTCGAAATGGTTGTGCTCGAAAGGCAGTTATGAATCGATTGACTAATCCAATTCCAATATCTTGATTTCGCGCGGCAATGCATCGTGAACCGATATATATATCGTCTGCTAATACACGACCAATTAGTGTTTGGACAAAAAGTTTTTCCGTCATCCCATTTTGAGGACTTACAGAAATACCTCGGATAGTACCACAATCTCTTCTACGCACAATAATATGTTGAACTACTTCAACAAGTCTACGTGTAAGATATCCAGCATCTGCTGTTCGCACAGCAGTATCTACAACCCCTTTGCGGGCTCCATAGCAGGAAATTATATATTCTGTCAAAGAAAGTCCCTCGCGTAAATTGCTTTGAATAGGTAAATCAATCATTTGTCCTTGAGGGTCCGACATTAATCCTCTCATACCTACTAATTGGTGTACTTGAGATGCATTTCCTCTGGCTCCTGAAAAAGACATTAGATAGACTGGATTAGAAGGATCCGTTATCCGAAAATTTGAATTCATTTCTTGTTTCAAATATTCACTTGTCGCATACCATATCTCAACAGATTGGCGTAATTTTTCTACCGCGTGTACAGCCCCATAATAATAGTGTTTCTCCAAAAGAAAACTCTGTTGTTCCGCGTCTTGGACTAACCATCCCTTAGAGGGTATTGTTAAAAGATCCTCGATTCCTAACGAAATCGATGTAGTAGTGGCTTGATGGAAGCCCAGAGTCTTTAGTTGATCCAGTATATGGGATGTATATCCCATTCCAAAATGATCTATTAATCTGCTAATAAGTCGTTTCATACCAGTTCCGTCTATCTCTTTATTATGAAAGACCAGATTGGCCCGTTCCGCCATACATAAGTACCCCCTTTTCGGCTGAGTAGGATTCGACAATTGCTGAGTAGGATTCGACAATGGGCCTGAGTCAGTGATTCGAAAATTTAATTAACTTAATTGCCTCAATCTCAATCTGGATTCGCGTGGCAAATAATGATGATACTAGGGAAATCGGAATGCCCCCCGAAAGGGGAGGGGCATCGCCGAATCTAACTTTCTTGTTTAGGTAGTGTATGAATAGGCCTGACTAAATCCTTGTATGGCTTCCTCTATTTCTCTATAAAAAGAAATATGACCAAGAGTGGTTCGAATGTATATCGAACGAATTTCTTTTTTTCTATTTCCCATTATTAGATAGTGGGCATAAATCTCATGATAAGTCCCCAAAGATTCATATTGAACTTCAATCGGAACTTCTCTTGACCCAATGACGCGTTGATCCAGGTTCCATCGTAGCCACAAGGGACTATCTAAACTGATTAGTTTTTGTCTATAAGCTCCCAGTGCATCATAAGAACTAGAAAAATGGGGTTCTTTATCTTTCCTATATTTAAAATTATTATTATTATTGTAATTTACTTTTAGATTTGGGTAGTTTCTGCAACTATTATATCTATTTGCACAAATACCTCGACGCTTTCCAATCGTTAATACATAAAGCCCGATAAGCATGTCTTGGGTTGGTACGCAAATAGGATCCCCAATAGCGGGAGATAAGAGATTCATATGAGAAAACATAAGTAAACGGGCTTCTGCCTGAGCTTCCAAGGATAAAGGTAGATGAACAGCCATTTGATCTCCATCAAAGTCCGCATTGAAACCCTTACACACTAATGGGTGTAAAGAAATAGTACGCCCCTCTACTAAAGTGGGTTGAAAGGCCTGTATGCCTAATCTATGCAGGGTAGGTGCTCTATTTAACAGTACAGGATGTCCCCGCATAACTTCTTGAAGTATTTCCCATACAATGGGTTCTTTTTCCCAAATTTTCCTTTTAGCAATCCTTACATTAGAAGTGGCGCGTTTCGTGATTAAATCGCGAATTACAAATAGCTGAAAAAGCTTTATTGCTATCTCTAGAGGTAATCCACATTGATGTAATGAAAGCGAAGGACCCACAACAATGACAGAACGCCCCGAGTAATCGACCCGTTTCCCAAGCAGAGTCTCGCGAAACCTTCCCTCTTTACCTTCAATTACATCTGAAAGTGATTTGTATACTTTATTGTGACCATCCCTCGTCGGTTGCCCGCGGGACCCACTATCAAGAAGTGTATCCACGGCTTCTTGTACCAATTTTTCCTGGCACATTACTAAATCTGCTGGCGCTAATTCACTTCTTTTTAATAGATAGGCAAGATTGTTGTTCCGACGGATAACTCTCTTATAAAGTTCATTAATGTCTGAAGTCACTACTTTATCTCCAGACCTATAAACAATAGGTCTCAATTCGGGAGGAAGAACCGGTAATAAGCACAAAACCATCCATTCTGGTTCTACATTTGTTTGAATAAAATGTTTCGCCAATTGCATGCGTCTAATCAAAAAAACTTTTCTTATTCGTCTTTTTCTATCTTCCCACTCATCTCCACTATACCCCTCGTCTTCTAATTCCTTCCATTCGACCAAAGAATTCTCTATAATAATTCGCAAATCCAAATCTGCTAATTGTTCTCTAATAGCACCTGCTCCTGTCGCAATTTCCCGATTTCGAAATGTTGCAAAGCCTGGGGTAGAAAAAAAGGGAGAAATGCTGTGGTTACAGGATGCAATTTCCTCTTCGAATAAACCTCGTAATCGTAAAAAAGTGGGTTTTTTAGTGCTGGGCCTAGCAAAAGAGAAATCGCCGTATACTAGGCCCTCCAACTTCTTAAGAGGTTTATCTAAAAGATTCGCGATATAACTAGGAAGACCTTTCAAATACCACACATGAGTCACGGGACATGCGAGTTTGATGTATCCCATTTGATATCTTCGTATCCGAGAATCCACAAATTCGACCCCGCATTTTTGGCAAAATCTTTCGTCTTCGTTTTCAGCTCCGCTCGCTCGAGAATTGCCACAAGCGCAAATCCCGCTTTTTATGGGTCCAAAGATTCTTTCGCAAAACAATCCATCTTTTTCTGGTTTATCGGTTTTATAATGAAAAGTAGAGGGCCTTGTGACTTCGCCAACGACTTCTCCATTAGGTAGGTTTTTGTTAGCCCAAGCCTTTATTTGTTGAGGGGAAACGAGTCCAATTTGAAGTTGTTGATGTTTATATTGGTCAATCATAAAATAGAAATAAGAAAAGAATTTATATTTATTCCGATCAAACTTCCTCCCTATTAACCTGGAAGTTCTTTTCAGATACAAGGAAATGATTCAGTTCTAGAGCCAAAGATCGTAGTTCTCGAACGAGCACTCGAAAAGATTCTGGAGGATCCTCATGATTAGGTATTCTTTTTCCCCAGATCGTAGCATTAAGTATTTCTTGGCGAGCTATAAGATGGTCAGATTTATAAGTAAGTATCTCTTGTAAAATATGAGCAACACCAAATCCTTCTAAAGCCCAAACTTCCATTTCTCCTACTCGTTGTCCCCCTTGCTTGGCTCTTCCTCTAACCGGTTGTTGTGTAACAAGTGAGTAGGGCCCAGTAGAACGCCCATGAATTTTCTCATCAACTTGATGAATTAATTTTAAGATATAGGACTTCCCTATTAGAACAGGTTGCTCAAAGGGGTCGCCTGTTCTTCCATCAAATATTCTGCTTTTTCCCGGGTACTCGGGTTCAAATACCCATGGATTTTTTGTTTCTTTACTGGCTTCATATAATTCTGAAAACACAAGTTTTCTTGAAGCCTCTTGCTCATATCTCTCATCAAAGGGTGCTATTCTATAATGTTTCTTTAGCAGATCCCCCGCTAATCCGAGCGAGCTTTCAAATATTTGTCCCACATTCATTCGGGAGGGTACTCCTAAGGGATTGAAGACCATATCAACGGGTGTTCCATCTTGCAAATAGGGCATATCTTGCCTAGGCAAAATTTTGGAAATGATCCCTTTATTCCCATGTCTTCCGGCTACTTTATCCCCAACTTTGATTTCACGTTTCTGTAAAATATATACACGAACCATTATGTCGAGCGGGTCCCTTTGGATCCATTTCACATCGATAACGCGCCCTCTTCCACCTATAGGTAATTTCAGAGAAGTTTCTTTTGAAGTGGAAACCTCAAGGCCAAATATGGCCCGTAATAATCCAGCTTCCGCGATATAAGATGATTCGCTCGCTATCTGAGGCGTTAATTTACCTACTAAAATATCACCAGTTTCTACCCAGGATCCCAACCTAACAACTCCATTTCTGTCCAAATTGCGGAGTAAATGTTCTTCTAGATGTGGTATTTCTTTAGTGATTTTTTCAGCGGAGCCCTGGCTTGTCGTATCCGTCTGAATTTCATATTTCCGGATGTGAAAAGAGGTATAAATATCTTCATATACCAAACGTTCGCTAATTAGTACTGCGTCTTCAAAATTGTAACCTTCCCATGGCATATAAGCTACTAATACGTTTTTTCCTAAAGCAAGTTCGCCCCCAATTGTAGCAGCTCCTTCTGCTAAAATTTGTCCTTTTTTAATGGATTTACCCCGTGGAACCCGGGGTTTTTGGTGCATACAAGTATTTTTGTTAGAGCGACGGTGGTTAACTAAAGGAATACTTATAGTCTTCCCACTACTTGATAAAAGTATCTTATGACTATCAGTAGAAATGATCTTTCCCTCGCGTTCGGCTATAATGGAAACCCTCGAATCTAGAGCTGTTTGGCGTTCCAATCCAGTTCCAACAATGCATTTCTCGGACCGAGAAAGCGGAACTGCTTGGCGCTGCATATTAGAACTCATTAAAGCCCGATTCGCATCATTGTGCTCAATAAAAGGAATGAGAGAACCCCCAATAGAAAAATATTGGAAAGGAAAAATACTTCTAACATGAATCTGTTCCCATGCAATAGTCAAGAATTCTTGACGGTATCTAGCCGGAACAACCTGTTCTTCCTGAATACCTTGATTCAAGGACAAAGAATTTCCTGCTGCTATCATATAATATTCATCTCTATTTGGTGATAGATAAACCACCTGTCTCTCTTTTTTTTCTTTTGCTTTCTCAGCAGATATTTCATAAAACGGACTCTCTATGGATCCCCACAAGTGATCAATTCTCGCATGAATTGTTAAGGATCCAGTAAGTCCAACATTGATTCCTTCAGACGTGTCAATTGGACAAATACGCCCATAGTGACTCGGATGAATATCTCGGCTCCGAAAACTTGCGGTTCTCCCCGTCAACCCTCCAGGACCTAAACAACTCACTTTTCGCCCATGAACAGTTTGTGTCAATGGATTCGTTTGATCAAAAACTTGAGATAACGGGTATGTGCCAAAAAAGGTCTCATAAGTAGTTATTAATAAAATTGAAGTTGAAGTTGGAGTTACCAAAGTTTGGGGAGTCGGTTTCGATTGACGTATGAATACTCTACGAATAGTTTTTTGAACTGCATGTTGTAAACGACCAAGAGCCAATCCGAATTGATCTTGTAACAGATCCGCAACCGAACGAATACGTTTATTTTTCAAGTGATTCATATCGTCATCGTCAAGTATACCCGTTCCAAATTTCATTCCAATCAAATGATCCGTAGCGGCCAATACATCTCGTGGTAACAAGAATGTATTGTTCTGAGGAATATCAAGATTAAGTCTCCGATTCATATTTCGTCGACCAATCCTTCCTAATTCACATTTTTGTTGAAAAAATTTCTTTTGTAATTCCTCGCATAAGGACTCCGAAAATACCAGGTCCCCACCTACACAAGCAAATTGTTGATAAAACTCCAAAATAGCTTTTTCTTTTGACTCAATCCTCTTCTTCTCTTTAGCATTCGGGAAAGACAAGAAAATTTCAGGGTAGGAAACATTATCCAGAATTTCTCTTAGATTCGAACCCATAGCTGATGATAGAACTAGAATAGATATCTTTTGTTTTCTACTCACGCGAGCCCATATCCTTTCTTTTTTATCAATTGCTAATTCCGATCTCCCCCCCCAATCTGATATTATAGTGCCAGTGTAGATAGAAATTCCCTTATGATCTAATTCCGAGCGGTAGTAAATACCAGGACTTAGCAATATTTGATTGATCACAATTCGGTATATTCCATTTATAATAAAGGTTCCTAAGGAATTCATTATAGGAATGTTTCCGATAGAAATGGTTTGCTTTTGCACATCGAAACCAAAAATTAATCTCGCAGATACATATAATTCGGAAGAATAGGTGAGTGATTCATACACAGCATCTCTTTCTTTTATCGAGGGTTCTAGCAGTTGATATCCTTTCGCAAATAATTGAAATGCAATTTCGTGATCTGGATCTTTAATTGTTGGAAACTTGTCAAGTTCTTCTGCCAAGGCTTGATTAATGAACCTACAAAATCCCTCGAATTGGATCTGACTAAATCCGGGTATTGTGGACATTCCCTCGTTTCCATTCCGGAGCATCTTAATCTTAAGTTTCCTGTTTATCAAAGAAAAATTCCATTATCAGCTCACTCTTCATCAATCCCTATGGATCGATCTAGCAATCATGGAATCTATATTCTGTTTACTGAATCACATGAAATTCTAGGGAACTCCACATACGTATTTCATATATGTATTTCATACATATGAATAGAGACCATTTGGACGAAAGTTCGAGTTTGCCAGGGGTACAAATGAAATGAAAATGAATTGATAAAACATTCCTACAAAAAAAATTCTGCCACTTATACTTTATGTTATGATATTCTAATCAGATTGGATGGCAAAGATTTCTCATTTTATCTCCTTTCTATGAATGTAATAAAGCCGTAATATAATATACTAGAAAGTTTGACTTTACTTCGATTTAGAATAGCGTGCTTACTTTAATTTCTCAAAATAATTTGAGGGTTCTTTTTTATTTCGGATCGGAGTAGTATAATTGCTAGAAAATTCAGTATTTCATTGTGGAATTCTAAAATAAAGTAAGTCCCTTTTTTAAGTACATGCCAATCTAGTTATCCACCTCTCCCCATATCCATGCTTTTCTTTTATCGTAATTTCACTTGGGTACGCCAAGATAGTCAGGTTATACTCTATATCAGAGCAAATTTCCTTTTTTTATTCAAGATATTTAATTTAATACTTTGAAAAATTAAAGCATGATTCCCCATAGAGATATGTACATAAAGGGGATCTTTGGATAATAATGCTGTTCGGACCTAAAGTTTACCTATACACGGATTAAGCATAAAGCCATAATATTTTATTATGCCATTGAAGGGGGGGGAGATAATACCGATTTAAGAGTAGTTCACTACTGCAATAAAAAAAAGAGAATTCTAGTTAACGGTTCCAATTTATTCTGAATTTTGCAGCCTGTGAATAGAAATCCACTTTTTCTTCTTTTTCATCTCAATAGAAAGAAATGGGAAGTTTTATTGTGTTAACAATGTATGTTTTAAGATAGAATCTATCGAGGAGAATAATAGAAACTGGATCAAAAAAAGCAGGAATAGATTTTTTGAAAAAGATTGGAAAAAAGTAAGTAGAATTATATTCAAAATAAAAGGGGCTTTTCGTAAGAAAACGTGGATGAATACTTGCTGTTTTCTAGATTTTTGATCGGATTTTTTGGCGGCATGGCCAAGCGGTAAGGCAGGGGACTGCAAATCCTTTATCCCCAGTTCAAATCTGGGTGCCGCCTGATCAATAAAATACTTAGGTTTTTTTTATAGTGCTGATCGAATTCGATAAATTTTTACTTCGCATAAGTTCGGGCAAGAGAGTAACTGGGCCTGCCGATACTGGGTTTAGAGAAACCATACCATAGTTCTATCCTCAAACTAGGGTTAGGGTTTGTTTTGACGGTAGTGGCCAAAATGGTTATCAATAGGGGTGAGGTAGTGTTTCCTTATTCTTTTATTATATGAATTTGAATTGGTTCTTAATTGAGATTCGATTTGATAATTTTAAAATACGAGGATAAGATGTCAGAAATCTTGGTATCCAAAGAAAGGTCCCTAAGGGGCATTCTTTTTTTTTTTCAATCTAAGATTCAAGAAGGGACTCCACGAAAGAATATCAAGACTTACTAATTATTATACATTTTTTTATCGTACATCTTATGTTACCTACATACACTAAAGTAAGGACTACTTAATTCTAACGAGAATCAGATTAAATAGGTCGATCAAAAATCAATTTAGGAGTTGTATTATGGATAAAATCTCTTCATTCTTTCATAGAATGATACAAAGCAAGGCTGCAGGGTTTAGGTCAAAAATAAACATTAGGTAAGGTAGGTATCCAATAAATATTTATCTATCGATAATTTTATGGTATATTCGGGCGTCCTTTGCTTAAAAAAAAAAAAAAGAGTAACAAAAGGAATAAAAAATCTTCCTATTCCCGCTTCTTCTATTCAGGACATCATTCCCGTACTCTTTCTTTTTTAAGGAAAAAAGGGCTATAGTATCTCGTATTTTTAATGCTCTCTAATTCTACCAGAATTCCTATAAGAATTTGTTAGGAGTAAATTCCTTGAACTGATTGATCCATGGCCTTAGGGCGGAATCCCTTTTTGACTCTGTACCCTTGATTCCACTATGATTATTGATCAATAGTAGAATAATCCCTTCATAGAAATAGGAGACATAATTTAGATGGATATAGTAAGTCTCGCTTGGGCTGCTTTAATGGTAGTCTTTACATTTTCTCTTTCACTAGTAGTATGGGGAAGGAGTGGACTCTAGGGATACTACTAATTGATTAAGTAATCAAATTGTTGTATCAATTCTTTTCTTTAATGGATCATTTTGCATTAATCATTTTGTCAAACGTTATTCTTTAATCTTTTTTCTTTAGTTTTGTTTCACTCCTGTAAGAAACTCTTGTATTGTAAGTTGTAATGTAAGAAAGAGCCATTATACCAATTCAGAATTTCTACTAGAAATGACGAATGGTTAAAAAAAGTTCTATACATAAGAAAATTAGACTTTCTTCCACGGAACTATTCACGGCATATCACACATTTTCCATTTCCTTTTACTTTTTACTATAGTCTATTCTTCATATTATTTTTCTTTCCTTCCATGGATTCTTTGGTCAAG
>NW_028259561.1:0-32847 GCF_056163025.1 Triticum urartu | reverse complement strand
GCCATGAAACAAGTAGCTGGCAAATCAAAATTGGAACTAGCGCAATTCGCAGAGTTACAAGCCTTTGCACAATTCGCCTCTGCTCTCGATAAAACAAGTCAGAATCAATTGGCAAGGGGTCGACGATTAAGGGAATTGCTTAAACAATCCCAGGCAAATCCTCTCCCAGTGGAAGAGCAGATAGCTACTATTTATACCGGAACAAGAGGATATCTTGATTCGTTAGAAATTGAACAGGTAAATAAATTTCTGGATGAGTTACGTAAACATCTAAAAGATACTAAACCTCAATTCCAAGAAATTATATCTTCTAGCAAGACATTCACCGAGCAAGCGGAAATCCTTTTGAAGGAAGCTATTCAGGAACAGCTGGAACGGTTTTCTCTTCAGTAACAAATAAATTTTGCATGTCTACTCTTGTTAGTAGAATAGGAATCGTTGAGAAAGCTTTTTCATTTGAATCATGCAAAAAAGTTTTCTTTGTTTTTAGTTTAGTATAGTTATTTAAAGAATAGATAGAAATAAGATTGCGTCCAATAGGATTTGAACCTATACCAAAGGTTTAGAAGACCTCTGTCCTATCCATTAGACAATGGACGCTTTTCTTTCATATTTTATTCTTTCTTTTATTTTTTTGCTTCTTCCGAGAAAAAACTGTTAGACCAAAACTCTTTTAGGAAATCAAAAAATCCAGATACAAATGCATGATGTATATATTATATCATGCATATATCATAAAGAAGGAGTATGGAGGCGGTAGTGGGAATCGAACCCGCAACCCCAAGGTTATGAGCCTTATGAGCTACCAAACTGCTCTATACTCTTAAACTAAAGAGGGGTAACTAGTGGATAAAAGAGGGTTGGATACGCCCCTCTACCAATATCTATACAAATAGAATAGTCCATTTATACAGAATGGTAAAGAGGGCTCCTCTATGATTATCAATTCCAGAAATCCATACAAATACGAAAGGGTATTTTATCCTTACCAACTGGATCTTGTTGCACCCGGTAACAAACATTCATAAACCATTTCTCGAAGTACGTGTCCGGATAGCCCAAAATGTCGATAGTTAGCTCTAGGTCTTCCGGTCAAAAAACAACGTCGATGAAGGCGTGTAGGTGCACTATTACGCGGTAGGGATTGCAATTTTTCTCGCATTTTCGTTTTTTCACTCAAACTCAAGGGAGAAACTTTGCTTCTTATCTTTTTTTTTAAAGATTGACGAATCAAATGATATTTCTGTTCTAATTTCTGCCGCTTCTTCTCCCTCTGAATCAAACTTTTTTTTGCCATAATGTGTCGTTGCTATTATTACCAAGTATACGGTTCTAATCCTAGATGGAAAAATAAATAGAAAAAGAAATCTAAAAAGGCAGATCCTCCCTCTCTATCAAGAGTAATGAACTAGGTGCTGATACAGTACAAAAAAACAAACTAAATTAACCAAACTTGCCTGATGTTGAGGCAATCAAGAAAGCTGCATAAGTGAATATATAACCCACGGAAAAGTGAGCTAATCCAACCAATCTTGCTTGCACAATGGAAAGAGCCACGGGCTTATCTCTCCAGCGAATTAAATTAGCTAAAGGTGTGCGTTCATGAGCCCATGCTAAAGTCTCAATTAATTCCTGCCAATACCCCCGCCAGGAAATTAAGAACATAAATCCAGTAGCCCAAACAAGATGTCCAAATAAGAACATCCACGCCCATACCGATAAACTATTCATCCCAAAAGGATTATATCCATTGATAAGTTGTGAAGAGTTTAACCATAGGTAATCTCTTAACCATCCCATCAAATAAGTGGAGGATTCATTAAATTGTGAAACGTTGCCCTGCCATAATGTGATATGTTTCCAATGCCAATAAAAAGTAACCCACCCAATGGTATTTAACATCCAGAAAACTGCCAAATAAAATGCGTCCCAAGCAGAAATATCACAAGTACCGCCGCGCCCTGGGCCGTCACAAGGAAAACTATATCCAAAATCCTTTTTATCTGGCATTAATTTGGAACCGCGTGCATCTAAAGCGCCCTTTACTAAAATCAATGTAGTTGTATGCAAACCTAGAGCAATAGCATGATGAACCAAGAAATCCCCAGGTCCTATTGTTAAGAAAAGCGAATTACTATTCTCATTAACAGCATTCAACCATCCGGGCAACCATAGGCTTCGACCCGCATTGAAAGCGGGGCCATTCGTTGAAGATAAGAGTATATCGAACCCATATGTCGTCTTGCCATGAGCAGATTGTATCCATTGGGCAAATATAGGTTCGATCAAGATTTGCTTTTCTGGAGTACCAAAAGCAAGCATGACGTCGTTATGAACATAAAGGCCCAAGGTATGGAATCCTAGAAAGAGGCTAGCCCAACTTAAATGAGATATGATAGCTTCTTTATGGTCTAACATTCTTGCCAATACATTATCCTCATTCTGTTCCGGATTGTAATCCCTAATGAAAAAAATAGCTCCATGAGCAAAAGCCCCTGTCATGATGAACCCTGCAATATATTGGTGATGAGTATATAAAGCAGCTTGAGTAGTAAAGTCTTGTGCTATGAATGCATAAGGAGGTAAAGAGTACATATGTTGAGCTACTAAGGAAGTAATAACCCCTAAAGAAGCTAGAGCAAGACCTAACTGAAAATGAATCGAATTGTTGATTGTGTCATAAAGGCCCTTATGCCCACGCCCTAATCGACCCCCCGGAGGAGTATGCGCTTCTAAAAGATCTTTAATACTGTGCCCAATTCCGAAGTTAGTTCGATACATGTGACCGGCAATGAGAAAAATAAATGCAATAGCTAAATGATGGTGAGCCATATCGGTCAGCCACAAACTTTGTGTTTGTGGATGGAATCCCCCAAGAAGAGTTAGAATGGCAGTTCCCGCTCCTTGAGCGGTACCAAATAAATGATTACTCGAATCAGGGTTTTGGGCATAAAGATTCCATTGACCCGTCAAAAGGGGTCCCAACCCCTGGGGATAGGGTAATACATCTAAGAAATTATTCCATCGAACGTACTCCCCCCTGGATGCGGGAATAGCAACATGAACTAAATGTCCTGTCCAAGCCAAAGAACTTACCCCGAAAAGTCCTGACAAATGATGATTGAGACGAGATTCCGCGTTTTTGAACCACGAAAGGCTTGGTTTCCATTTGGGTTGTAGATGTAACCAACCCGCTATTAAGGACAGCGTAGAAAGAAATAATAGAAAAAGAGCTCCAGTATAAAGATCCTCATTGGTGCGTAATCCTATTGTATACCACCACTGATAAACTCCAGAATAAGCAATATTCACTGGACCAGCAGCACCTCCTCGAGTAAAGGCTTCCACAGCGGGTTGACCAAAATGAGGATCCCAAATCGCATGAGCAATAGGTCTTACGTGTAAAGGATCCTGTATCCATGATTCAAAATTTCCTTGCCAAGCTACATGAAACAGATTTCCGGACGTCCATAGAAAGATTATTGCTAATTGCCCAAAGTGAGAAGCAAAAATGTTCTGATAAAGACGTTCTTCAGTAATATCATCATGACTTTCGAAATCATGTGCGGTAGCAATACCAAACCAAATACGACGAGTAGTGGGGTCCTGAGCTAAGCCTTGGCTAAACCTGGGAAATCTTAATTCCATAATGCCTTTCAAATCCTCCTAGCCACTATCCTACTGCAATAATTCTCGCTAAGAAGAATGCCCATGTCGTGGCAATTCCACCCAGAAGGTAATGGGTTACTCCTACAGCGCGTCCTTGTATAATGCTCAAGGCTCTAGGCTGAGTAGCAGGAGCAACTTTTAATTTGTTATGAGCCCAAACGATAGATTCAATGAGTTCTTGCCAATAACCACGGCCGCTGAATAAAAACATTAAACTGAAGGCCCAGACAAAATGAGCACCTAAGAAAAAAAGACCATATGCAGATAATGAAGAACCATAAGACTGAATGACTTGCGATGCCTGTGCCCACAAGAAATCTCGAAGCCACCCATTAATCGTAATGGAACTCTGTGCAAAGTTTCCCCCTGTAATATGAGTTACCACCCCTTGATCACTTATAGTACCCCAAACATCCGACTGCATTTTCCAACTGAAATGGAAAATGACTACCGAAATTGCATTGTACATCCAGAATAAACCTAAGAAAACATGATCCCAGGCGGATACTTGACATGTTCCCCCTCGGCCAGGCCCATCGCAAGGAAAGCGAAAACCTAGATTTGCTTTATCGGGTATCAAACGGGAACTCCGAGCAAATAAAACACCTTTCAAAAGTATTAATACAGTCACATGTATGGTAAATGCATGAATGTGATGGACTAAAAAATCTGCGGTTCCTAATGGAATAGGTAACAAAGCCACTTTGCCACCTACTGCTACTAACTCGCCGCCTCCCCACGTTAAGCTAGTACTTGTTGTTGCACCAGGAGCTGTTACGCCAGGCGCAGTAGCATGGATATTTTGTACCCATTGAGCAAAGATAGGTTGTAATTGTATGGCAGTATCCGAAAACATATCTTGTGGACGGCCTAAAGCACTCATGGTATCATTATGAATGTACAAGCCAAAACTGTGAAAACCTAGAAATATACATACCCAGTTAAGGTGGGATATGATTGCATCGCGGTGTCTAAGGACGCGATCTAATAGATCGTTGTATCGAGTAGTTGGATCATAGTCTCTTACCATAAAAATTGCTGCATGTGCAGCAGCACCGACTATTAGAAATCCGCCAATCCACATGTGGTGTGTGAACAAGGAAAGTTGTGTACCATAGTCAGTAGCTAGGTATGGATAGGGAGGCATAGAATACATATGATGAGCTACAACAATGGTTGTAGAGCCTAGCATAGCTAGGTTAAGAGATAATTGAGCATGCCATGACGTTGTTAAGATTTCATAAAGACCCTTATGGCCTTGTCCTGTAAATGGGCCCTTGTGAGCCTCCAAAATATCTTTAAGTCCATGGCCAATACCCCAATTGGTCCTATACATATGACCTGCGATTAGGAAAAGAATAGCAATAGCTAAATGATGGTGCGCAATATCGGTCAGCCAGAGACCACCGGTTACTGGATCTAGTCCTCCGCGAAAAGTCAGAAATTCTGCGTATTTGGACCAATTTAAAGTGAAAAAAGGGGTTGCTCCTTCGGCAAAACTAGGATAAAGTTGAGCCAAAAGGTCCCGATTCAAGATAAATTCATGAGGAAGTGGTATCTCTTTAGGATCCACCCCAGCGTCAAGAAATTGGTTAATTGGTAAAGATACATGAATTTGGTGCCCCGCCCAAGAAAGAGACCCAAGTCCTAATAATCCCGCTAAGTGGTGATTCAACATGGATTCTACATCTTGGAACCAGGCCAATTTGGGAGCGGCTTTGTGATAATGGAACCAACCAGCAAAAAGCATTAACGCTGCAAAAATCAATGCACCAATTGCAGTACAATAGAGTTGTAATTCACTAGTTATTCCAGATGCTCGCCAAAGCTGAAAAAAACCAGAGGTTATTTGGATTCCTCGGAAACCCCCGCCTACATCACCATTCAATATTTCTTGCCCTACTATAGGCCAAACTACCTGAGCACTGGGTCCAATGTGAGTAGGATCACTTAGCCATGCTTCATAATTGGAAAAACGGGCGCCATGAAAGTACATGCCACTCAACCAAAGAAAGATAATGGAAAGTTGCCCGAAATGAGCACTAAAGACTTTTCGAGAAATCTCCTCCAAATCACCAGTATGACTATCGAAATCGTGAGCATCAGCATGTAGGTTCCAGATCCAAGTGGTAGTATCAGGGCCCTTAGCTAGTGTTCTTGAGAAATGGCCGGGTCTGGCCCATTCCTCAAAAGATGTTTTTACAGGATCCCTATCCACAACAATTTTTACTTCTGGTTCCGGCGAACGAATAATCATTAAGTCCTCCTCTTTCCGGACAAGACATACAAAGAGACCCGCCAACTGTCTTTTTAGTGAATCTTTGAAAGATATATATTTTGAAAGATAGATTTTGAAAGATAGATTTTGAAAGATAGATATTGTGATTAGTTCTTTTCTTTACTATCTACCATCCTTCTATTTTTTTTTTAGTTATTCACTGGAGCAATTATATATTGAAGTCAATCCGAGGCAAGTGTTCGGGTCTATTATGACATAAAGATTAGGTGCCTAACGGACATTGTTTATCTTGAAAAACAAATATTTCTCGACGTAAGAAAAAAATCTTTTTTATTTTTAATTTAAGAAACTAGTGTATTTTTTTTGAGGGCATAAGCTCCTATCTATATCTACTTTCCTTGAGCATAATATAGGGTTTTTTATTTGATTCTAAATTCCAAGATAACTCATTAGAATTATTAATAAGATGGTCCTAATATATTAGCAATATTTAGATTGCCCCCTCTTTTTATTCACTTTATTACTTCTATTCTAGACCCTATCCCTATGGTTTATTCTTATGAAATATCATATAAAATAGAAGGTATAAGAAATGGATATAATGAAATTCTTGATTCGATCTTACGACCTAATTTATTTGATTAATGGATCAACAACCAAACCACCCATTTTATGAAAAAGAAGGAGCATGGTCTTATTCAAATTCAAAGCGCTTCGTAATCTTCAACCAGTTCTGTGCTTCAATATAATTTCCCGGAGTAAGCGCTATAGCTTGTTTCCAATATTCAGCAGCTTGATCAAACCAAGCTTCCGCAATTTCCGAATCACCCTGTAGAATGGCCTGTTCTCCTCGGTCGGAATAGGAAGTTCCTTCCCTTAGAACCGTACTTGAGAGTTTCCTACCTCATACGGCTCAGAAATTGCTATCTGAATTTCCCCTATCTTAACTGAATTCGATTTATCAAAAATCGATCCAATTTGTTCTTGGGTTAAGCAGAAGAAATTAATTACCTAAGTTTCAAACCCTAATTTTTATCAATAATCAGTTTGATCTTTTTTCCCACCTTCAGAAGAATGAAGCATAGATAGATATAGAGCCTTCGTTCAAATTTTCTGAGAGGTAACTATCCCGGTTTCATATATGAAATCTCTATAGAATCCTTGAAAAAGACTTTTTTCCATAAGAAAGAAAAAAGAACTTACTATCTTTGGGATCTGATACTACACCGCTGCTTAATCCCTTAGTGGATCGGCTCTATTACATAAGCGGATTCCTAAATTTTGCCCCATATCATGGGATAAGTAAGCAGTTTTTTTTAGTTGTATCGACCCAGTCGCTCACTAATTGATCTTTACGGTGCTTTCTCTATCAATTTGAGAAACTTTATCCATAGAGTAGTAGTATAGGCCATACTTTCTTCGTTTTTTGATTCTCGTGAAGTGTCCTTCCTTCCTACAGCTGATAGGGAAAAATCGTTGTTTTTACGATCCCTATGTAGAAAGCCCTTTTTTTCTAGTATTTACTAGAAAATTTGATCCTCTCTTTTTTTTTTTTCTTTCTATAGTGGAGATAGTCGCACGTAATGACAGATCACGGCCATATTATTAAAAGCTTGCGGTAAGAAGGGGTTTCGTTCTAGTGCCCGGAAATAATATTCCAAAGCCTTTGTATGCTCTCCATTGCTTGTGTGTATAAGGCCTATGTTATAGAGTATATAACTTCGATCATAGGGATCGATTTCTAGTCGCGTAGCTTCATAATAATTTTGCAAAGCTTCCGCATAATTTCCTTCGGATTGAGCCAACATCCGTTACGGTCGTTCATTCTATTCAAAAAATCTCCGTTCCAAAACCGTACATGAGGTTTTCATCTCATACGGCTCCTCCCTTCTGTACATAATAGTACTAAGCGAAATAATCTATAGAATCAAAATAGAATTAGTCCCGTCTCATTATGAACCGAAAGGGGCTGGTATTTTTCCAAGAAATCTCTAGCCAACCTTCCCACAAGAGGTTTTTCTTAACACCAATGAATTCTATTAATGCTAGAGGAAAACGATAGCTCCAATAATTTCTTTGTTCTCAACGCCTCCTATTTAGAGGAATTAGCTACTTCAACGATCTTTGATGGTTATAGGGGTATCCAAAGTACAAACCTGATGGTTGTTTGTTATCCCAACCATTCTTCCCAGCCCTGATACCGATCAGGAAAGGGGTAATTTCTAACAAAGTTTTTCTCTTGTTGATTCCTATTTCTAGGTGTAGTGCTTTTCTCCCCTATGCTGCCTACGGATACTAATAGAGTAGGATTGGCCTGTAATCCATACCATACCATATCCTGTAGGTGTAACCTTTCGCTCAATACTCAAATCTACAATTGAAGTATCTGAAGCCGCATCAATCGAGGATACACGACGGAAGGAATTGTTAGTTCGCCTCACCTTCCCGAAGCGTGGGTTTGTTTGCTTTACAAATTTGGTTCTCTCTATGCCAACCCCCCTCTCTTTTTCGTAAGACTGAGGTATAGGTAGGGCTAAAAAAAAGCAAAAAAAAGAGTCAAATCGCACCATCTCTATAATAAGTAAATGCCTTTTTTTCTCCTGAGGTTGTCGGAATTATTCGCAATAAAATATTGGCTACAATTGAGGAGGTCTTATCAATGAAATTTCCATTTCCACGGGATCTAGGCATAATTCCCAACCCATTCTATATAGAATTGTTTTCATTCCTTCACAAAATAACATAAAAACAAACACATTCGATTCTTATAATTATAAATAGATTGATCCATATGCTCTACTCTAAATCCATATGCTTTAAATGGATAAGAGAGATATGGATTTTCCGCTCAGCTCAAATTGTATCCTTTTCCTTCTGCTTGGACACGAAGAGATATGAAATATTTGACTAAGACTGGATTTCATTCCACTTTCCTATTTCTGAACAACAACTTATGTTATCAACTATTTCGTGTTTTCAAAGTTATTAATTGTCTCATACCCTATTTTTGATTTCGATAGTATGGTGTAGCGTATCTTATGCAAACGGAATTCTAAGGTTTCTTTATTTTATTATGCAATAAGAAGAATTCTTCCATTTTCTTTTTCTTTAGTTGCGGGAAAACCCAAATTAAAACTTTTATTTTATAGCGAGCGCAATTTCTAGTAAAAAATCCTGTATCCTTCCACTTAGATCAAAAGGAATTTTTCCAATAGAACTATGGAACCCCCGAGTGGTTGCGGTTGTACCTGTACTGCAGGAATAAGAAAACTCGCTATTCACTCAGTTTATTTTCCATAATAAGTTATGTAGGAGAGATGGCCGAGCGGTTCAAGGCGTAGCATTGGAACTGCTATGTAGACTTTTGTTTACCGAGGGTTCGAATCCCTCTCTTTCCGTTTTTCTTAATTCATCAACGTTAAGGATCACAATGTATCAAATCAAATAACAATTTTTTCCAGCAATAATATAATATCTTATATTATCTTATTTTGATTTAATAGAAATTAGAAATTCTCTATAGCAAATTACTGTGGTATGTAAAATACACATAGAGGAAAAAAGAAAAAAGGATCCTAATCCTAGGGTTAATCAATTTTAGCTAGTTGATGGGAAAATACAAATTAATGGTAATGGTCTTAGGGCGATTTAGTTCGGGGAAAGGGGAAGGGGAAGAAAATTCTATGAACCTTTCCTTTTTTCGTTAAGTTCAAGTCTGACGAGAGTAATATTCTACAACTAACAACTCATTTATTTTGAGACCGACCCACTTCCTATCTAGGATTTTATTTACTAGTCCTTTATATTCCAACGTGTCAATCGCCAAATGCTTTGGCAATTTCCCCGGGTCCGATGAAGCAATATAATTTTGAACCAGACCTTTTGATCTTTGGTTATCTTTCGTAGTAATAATATCTCGGGGTTTGCAACGAAAACTTGGTATATTGACTATACGACCATTAACTAAAATATGTCTATGGTTGACTAATTGGCGGGCCCCAGGAATGGTTGAAGCCATACCCAATCGAAAAAGGATATTATCCAAACGCATTTCAAGTAATTGTAGTAAAACCTGGCCTGTTGACCTTTTTGCTTTTCCAGCGATATGTACATATCTAAGTAATTGTCGTTCTGTCAGACCATAATGAAAACGCAATTTCTGTTTTTCTTGAAGACGAATACGATATTGCTCCTTTTTCCCAGAATTGAATTTTTTTTTAAGATTACTTCCGGATTTAGGTGTTTTTCTAGTGAGTCCTGGTAAAGCTCCCAGACGGCGTATTTTTTTTAAACGAGGTCCTCGATAACGGGACATGAAGACTCCTTTTTTTATTTTATTGAAATTTCATTTTACACAATTAATTTCATTGTATTTACATTACAGAATACATCGAAATTAAAACTGAATTAAACTACAGGATAAACAGAGTAAAATCAACTAAAGTACCCCAAAAAATGGAATTTCATCAAAATCTTTTTTTTTTGTATATATATTATTTATTTTATTGTTTTGTATCTAGCAAAATTGTAAGGTAAAAAACATAAAAGATCCTGGATTCTCCATTTAATTCGGAAAAAAAGAGATTCTTGTTCGTAGAACATCGATAGAGAAAAAAAAGCCGACTATCGGATTTGAACCGATGACCCTCGCATTACAAATGCGATGCTCTAACCTCTGAGCTAAGTGGGCTTACATAACGGAAATAGTGTAACAAATAGAAATAGGTATAGTATAGGAAATCCGTAAAATCTCAGATATTAGTTATTAATCTTAGCTATTAACTAGTTCTAAATTTGAAGTTATACTTATAAAAATAAAAAAATACTAAAACTTCTTAAAGATAAAGTTAGCTTGATATGCTTAACTATAGGATATTAAAAAATAAAATTATAGAATTTATTGGTATTTTCATTCGATCATTATAGACTTTATTATTTGTTAATAATTTGAGGATTAATATTTCACTAAGGGGAACATAGAGTCAGAGTAAATAAAATTGCTAATTCTGATTAGAAAAAAAGAATAAATATCAAGCGTTATAGTATAATTTTGAATACTATAAAAAAGTAAGACGGGAGGTGGGGGAGATAAAAACTTTTGGATATATTGATTCGGATTGAATTGCAAATACATCAAGGATAGAATCAATTCAATTCTGAATTGCAATAAGCAAGCGAGGTCTCTCAAATAGAGTCGAACTGAACTGCTAGACTACGTTGAGTGATGAACTCAATGATTCAAAAAAAAAACTAAGAGATGGATGAAATTACACAAGGAATCCTGGTCTCAAAGAAGAGGGAAATGGGGATATGGCGAAATCGGTAGACGCTACGGACTTGATTGTATTGAGCCTTGGTATGGAAACCTGCTAAGTGGTAACTTCCAAATTCAGAGAAACCCTGGAATTAAAAAAGGGCAATCCTGAGCCAAATCCGTGTTTTGAGAAAACAAGGGGTTCTCGAACTAGAATACAAAGGAAAAGGATAGGTGCAGAGACTCAATGGAAGCTGTTCTAACGAATCGAGTTAATTACGTTGTGTTGTTAGTGGAATTCCTTCTAGTTCTAAATTAGAGAAAGAGGGGTTTTATACCTTATACATTTAATAAACACGTATAGATACTGACATAGCAAACGATTAATCACAGAACTCATATTATATTCTAATTATAATATAGGTTCTTTATCTTTTTTAAAAATGAAATTAGAAATGATAATGATTATGAAATAAAAAACTCATATCATAATTTTTTTTTTTCATTATTGTGAATCCACTCCAATCGAATATTGAATAATCAAATTCTTCAATTAAAATTCAAAGTTTTCGAGATCTTTAAAAAAGTGGATTAATCGGACGAGGACAAAGAGAGAGTCCCATTCTACATGTCAATACTGACAACAATGAAATTTCTAGTAAAAGGAAAATCCGTCGACTTTATAAGTTGTGAGGGTTCAAGTCCCTCTATCCCCAAATCCTCTTTTATTCCCTAACTATACTATATTATTATTATTTATCCTCTTTTTTTTTTTCTTTTTATCAATGCACTTTTTTTTCTTTTTATCAATGCAATGGGTTTAAGATTCATTAGCTTTCTCATTCTACTCTTTCACAAAGGAATGCGAAGAGAACTCAATGGATCTTATCCTATTCATTGAATAGATTTCTTTTTTATTAGAGTATCGGCAAGAAATCTTGGTTATTCACTCTATTTTTAAGTTTTATTTAAGTAAACCATGCACAATGCATAGGACTACCCCCCCCATTTTCAAATTTAAAATTTGAAATACTTTAATTAATTTTTAGTCCTTTTAATTGACATAGATACAAATACTCTACTAGGATGATGCACAAGAAAAGGTCAGGATAGCTCAGTTGGTAGAGCAGAGGACTGAAAATCCTCGTGTCACCAGTTCAAATCTGGTTCCTGGCAGAGAAAAAAAAAAAAAAGATCCACCGAATAGGTATTGATCCAAATACCTCGAGATGGATTGTGATACATATTCATTAATAATATTTATTCATCTAAGTGGATAAATCTATAATATAAATATAGAGGCACTTCTTTTTCTTTTTAAAGAAGTTTTAAAATATATCTTTTCTTTATGATAAAGAAGGGGGTGAGATTCCCCTTTATTTTTTTGCGTTTCTTAATTTTGTATTCCGCTATTCCGACGAATATTTTTTTAGTCTTGCTTATCTTTATCTTATCTTATTTTCCTAGTTGTGCTAAGTAATGTGCGCGGTACAAAGTTCCTGGTAGAGAACTTCTTTGAGTCATCCTATTTTTCTGTTCATATGAAGGAAATTAATATGCGATTTTCAAAATAGGGGAATCCAAATGAAACCCTTTTTTTGCTCAGTCTATCTGGAATGCTTTTGTATAATTAGGAATTAATTATAAATAGGTATTCCGTTTCATCTAGGAAAAGAACCTAAAAATATTCCTTGACTTGAATAAAATCTGGAGTTGTGTTGTATAAGTGAGCATGAATTTCTTATCATTCAATGAGCATCTTGTATTTCATAAAAATTGGGGGTTATATAATCCTTACGTAAGGGCCAGCCTATCCAACTTTCAGGCATTAGGATACGTTTAAGGCGCGGATGATTATCATAAGAGATTCCCACCATATCATAAGATTCGCGTTCTTGAAAATCGGCACTTCTCCAAATCCAGAAGACAGACGGAATTCTAGGATTATCCTTTTGGGCAAAGACTTTTATGCAGACTTCTTCTGGATTATCTATACCATATTGTATTCTCGTAAGATGATACACGCTAGCTAAAGATCCACCGGGTGCTACATCATAAGCACATTGGGAGCGTAAATAATTGTAACCATATACATATAAAATGACAGCAATGGAATCCCAATCCCCTGCTTTTATTTGTAAAGTCTCTATTCCTCGGTGATCAAAGCCCAAAGATCTATGAACCACCTCATGTTTGACTAGCCAATTAGATAACCAACCCTGCTGCATTGTCTTCATCTCTCCCTCTTTGTATAAATATTTCACATTTCGGATGCAAGTTTGAAAGATTGCCCTGCTTTTTATTTTTCTACACAAAAGAGCCCCTCTCCTAATTCACTAATTTGTAGGAAGGTACTGAACTTTTGGATTTGAAAAAAGTTTCAGAAGATATATCTAATGTAGATGGTGATTGATAGAGCAATTCTTGCTCATAAGTTCCTGTATGAGTACTGCGCCTAACATAAAGCTTGTGACTGGTAGTAAAACATCTATTTTTATTTTGAGATAGAGTTTGATCCTCAACTATTTCTCGCGATATCTTCTTACGAAGTTTTGTTAGGGCATCTATAACTGCCTCCGGTTTAGGTGGGCAGCCCGGCAAGTAGACATCCACAGGAATTAACTTATCAACTCCCCGAACAGTACTATAGGAATCCGTACTGAACATTCCCCCTGTAATAGTACAGGCTCCCATAGCAATGACGTATTTTGGTTCAGGCATTTGCTCGTATAATCTCACTAAAGAGGGAGCCATTTTCATTGTTACCGTACCGGCTGTTAAAATTAGGTCTGCTTGCCTAGGACTTGATCTTGGTACCAATCCATAACGATCAAAGTCGAATCGTGAGCCTATTAATGAAGCAAATTCAATGAAACAACAACTGGTACCGTATAGAAGGGGCCATAAACTGGAGAGTCTTGACCAATTCGAAAGATCATTTGGTGTAGTTGAAATAACAGAATTGGAACTTGTTTGGTCAAGTAAGGGAAACTCAATCAAATTCATAACTGTCTCAATAGAATCTTTTCCTTCTTTTTTTTTGTCTAAATATTCAGTTAAGACCATTCCAAGGCTCCTTTTCGCCATGCATAAACTAAACCAACAACTAAGATAAGCACGAAAATCAAAGCTTCGATAAAAACGGATACACCCAATACGTCGAAACTCATTGCCCAAGGGTATAGAAAGACGGTTTCCACATCAAAAACAACAAAAACGAGCGCAAACATATAATAGCGTATTCGGAATTGTACCCAAGCCCCTCCCATGGGTTCTATACCCGATTCATAACTAGAAAGCTTCTCTGGTCCTTCACTAACCGGGGCTAAAAGTCCTGAAATCGAAAATGCCAAAATAGGAATAAGGCTTGCTATTATTAGAAATGTCCAAAAAATATCATATTCGTGAAGCAGAAACATAATGTACTCCCATTAATGTGGAATAGGCGGAACTTAAATTAGTCAATTCAATTCAGCATTGTCAATTTATCCAGAACTTCTCTCTTTTCCTCGGTGAAACAAGAATCTTTTTTGTTCAAACAAAAGCGCTTAGTTTAAGTTTAGCCTTTGTTTCCTCTGTGCTGCATCTTCTTTAAAGATTCATCCAATGGAATCCCAACTCCCTTTCTTTTGGATTTCCATTCTATTTAGATATGGTGTATGTAGATCTAATTCTTATATAAAGAAAACTTTCTCGTTTCACTTTGTCTCGCTTTCTCTAGAATCTCTAGAAAAAAGAATAGCTCTATCCTTTATTTAATATTTAATAATAAAATAATAAGAGACTATTAAATAAAAATGAGAATACTACTAAATTAGAACCTAATTAAGATAGTAGGACTAATCTATGCAGTATAATTAATGAGAAGTAATACTATAAAATAAAAATAAAGAACTCTATTTCAGAACTATGAGACAGAATATTCTGTTTTCTTATTTACTCTTTACTTTATTTTTTCTATTTAAAGTTGATCAATTTACATAATGTATCTATAAACAAAGTAATAAATATACTTAAAACAAAGTAGGAATTCGCAAAATGGATAAAATCATTGCAGTTATTATAGGGAAGTCTAGAGATATCCTATTTGAAGGAGGACGGGATTCAAATCAGGGAAAGGATCCTTTCTTCTATTGATTTGATAGAAATTCGTTTTTCTTTTCCTGTCTGTATGATTTTGATTTTCGATGAATGAGCCTTTGGTAATGCTTTTATCTCTATTCTATGTCGCAGGCGCCTATCCAGTCTATAAACAAATACTAATGAGAAAATGAAAACTATACTAAACTAAAGAAAACATAGGATAGAGATCCTAAAATCTAAAAAAGGGCATATTAGGGCTATACGGATTCGAACCGTAGACCTTCTCGGTAAAACAGATCAAACGGATTATTATCGAAATGATTTGAACTGTTTCAAAGACCCAACATGCATTTTTTTGCATTGGGCTCTTTCATAAACTGATTTAAAGATCAGTTAGTCCACCATAGTTTTTCTTTACGGAAAGATAATGAGATGGCTCCCTGTGCTCTGATTGATTTTTTGTATTATGATCTATCTAGGAGCAATACCAAAGTGTTTCAAAGGAGGATTACCTTGACTTAGGTCTGCCTCCGGTCTAAATTAAATCAACCTAAGTGAAATGGAGTCTCTATCGTTCCACTGCAAGAGTTAACTATGAGACTTCATACACCTTAAAGTTCATAGAACGAAAAGAAGTTTTTTGGAGGCCCTTATCCTCATTACGCCTAGCATTTAGTGGGCTGGATATTTACCTTATCAACTAGCAAATCCATAAGGGTTCTATTTGATTAGGCACCTGAATTGGCACCTGAATCGGACTGAACCGACTGTTTGTCAGGCTACTGTTCTCCTATTCTCTCGAATCTATGAAGTAAGACATTGATTTTGCAATAAGATCGATTATGTTCATTGCATAATAAGCTCCTTTGAAAAGCATTGGCGCACGTGTAAACGAGTTGCTCTACCGAACTGAGCTATAGCCCTTATCAGAGATATCTTAACATATAGATAATTTCTTGTCAAGATGAATATTTTCTAATGCCAGAGGATACCCCTTTGATCTGTATCTGTTTAGTATTTAGTTTAGTATTTAGTATATAACAGACCAATAACAGAGCGGTATTGCTTAGAAAAGGGATTCAATATATAATCGATCGAAGTAATGGGTCTTCCTTTGTGGTGATAAATTGCCTACTTAACTCAGTGGTTAGAGTATTGCTTTCATACGGCGGGAGTCATTGGTTCAAATCCAATAGTAGGTAAGTAGGTAGAAAAATTACTAGATAGCATTGGACTTACTTCGCTTCGCTATCTAATAACTTTTTCTACCCCTCTTCCCTTTTTCTTTGTATCAACTATAAACCACTGGATTGTCTTCAATTGGATGGGGGAATCCAATTGACAGCCTCGATTCGTATCCTAGCTCGTCTGAGAGCGAGCTTCGCTTCAACCAAATCTTTCGTACCCTCAGCTTTACTCAAGTTAGCTTCGGCTATTTCAAGTGCCTTTTGAGCTTCTTCCGGATCAATATCACTACCCAGTTCCGCATCATTTCCTAAAATGATGATCTCATTATTAACTATTCTCGCAAAACCGCTCCACAGAATCGCTGTTAACCATTGGTCGTTGAGGAGGCGTATTCTCAAAGGACCCATATCTACTGCTGTGTTAATGGGGGCGTGGTTTGGTAATACGCCAATTTGGCCACTATTAGTGGATAAAATGATTTCTTTCACTTCACAATCCCAAATAATTCGCTTAGGAGTCAGTACATAAAGATTTAATTTCATTTCTTCGATTTGTTCTCCTCTTCTAAGGTTATAGCTTTCGTGCTAGCTTCATCGATGTTACCCACCAAATATAAAAGCCTGTTCAGGTAGGCCGTCTAATTCTCCGGAAAGGATTAGTTGAAATCCCCTAATAGTTTCCGCAAGAGCAACATACTTTCCTGGAGAACCAGTAAAAACTTCTGCCACAAAGAACGGTTGTGATAAGAAACGCTCAATTTTTCTTGCTCTTGCTACAGTTAAACGATCCTCTTCCGATAATTCATCCAAGCCAAGAATTGCGATAATGTCCTGAAGTTCTTTGTAACGTTGTAAAGTTTCCTTAACTCTTTGCGCAGTTTCATAATGTTCGTTGCCAACGATCCGAGGCTGTAACATAGTCGAGGTTGAATCTAAAGGATCTACTGCTGGATAAATACCCTTGGAAGCTAATCCTCTGGAAAGTACGGTAGTAGCATCCAAATGTGCAAATGTTGTGGCAGGGGCAGGGTCGGTCAAATCGTCTGCAGGTACATAAACTGCTTGAATCGAAGTTATAGATCCCTTTTTAGTAGAAGCAATTCTTTCTTGCAAAGAACCCATTTCTGTACTAAGAGTAGGTTGATAACCCACTGCGGAGGGCATTCTCCCTAATAAAGCGGATACCTCTGATCCTGCTTGAACAAAACGAAAGATATTATCGATAAATAAAAGCACGTCTTGCTTATTAACATCTCGGAAATATTCCGCCATAGTTAGGGCAGTTAAACCAACTCTCATACGAGCTCCCGGTGGTTCATTCATTTGGCCATAGACTAGAGCTACCTTTGATTCCTCAATATTTTTTTCATTAATTACTCCGGATTCCTTCATTTCCATATAAAGATCATTTCCTTCACGAGTCCGTTCCCCTACTCCACCGAATACGGATACGCCCCCATGAGCTTTAGCAATGTTATTGATTAATTCCATGATCAGTACTGTTTTACCTACTCCAGCCCCCCCAAATAGTCCTATTTTTCCTCCACGTCGATAAGGAGCTAAAAGATCGACGACCTTAATACCTGTTTCAAAGATGGATAATTTCGTATCTAACTCGATAAAGGCAGGCGCAGATCTATGAATAGGGAACGTTGCACTACTATCTACAGGACCCAAATTGTCAACAGGCTCCCCAAGAACGTTGAAAATTCGTCCGAGAGTAGCTCCACCGACCGGAACACTGAGAGGAGCTCCCGTGTCAATCACTTCCATTCCTCTCATCAACCCGTCCGTAGCACTCATAGCTACAGCTCTAACTCGATTATTTCCTAATAATTGTTGTACCTCACAAGTCACATTAATTTGCTTATCGGCAGTGTCTCTACTCTGGACTACCAAAGCGTTATAAATATAAGGTAACTTGCCTGGGGGAAAAGTGACATCCAGCACGGGTCCAATAATTTGATCGATACGACCTGTACTTTTTTCTTCAATTGTGGAAACCCCGGGAGGAGAAGTAGTAGGATTGGTTCTCATAATTATCACATAATTAAAAAAAAGGAATTTGTCGAAATTTTTCTTTTTTTATTGTTGAATAATGCCAAATCAAATCAAAAAAAATCCAAAAGTAAAAAGGAAATGAATTAGTTAATTCAATAAGAGAGAAAAGGGGACCAGGACTTGATTTCGTTGCCCAAGCGAATCCCATTCAATCGTTTACTCATGGAATGAGTCCATTGGAAAGTTCAATCAATCTTTTTTTTCATATACATTTTGCCTTTTGTGGAGGATCTGTGCCTACTCTACTTTCCTATCTAGGACTTCGATATACAAAATATATACTACTGTGAAGCATAGATTGCTGTCAACAAAGAATTTTATTAGTATTTAGTTAGGTATTTGCATTCAAAATAAGAAAAGAGAACTATTAAGAACTTGTAAAATAAGGATTAGGAATTAATTTGGGTTGCGCTATATCTATCAAAGAGTATACAATAATTATGGATTTGGTAAATCAAATCCATGGTTTAATAACGAACCGTGTTAACTTACCATAACAACAACTCAATTCCTATCGAATTCCTATATTGGAATTCCTATAGGATAGAACATACACAGGGTGTACGCATTATATATGAATGAAACATATTCATTAACCTAAGCATGCCCTCAATTTTCTTTAATGAGTTGATATTATATTAATTGAATATCCTTTTTGTTTTACGAGATTTTTGCTAAAGTTTCATTTACGCCTAATTAACATCGAGTAGACCCTGTTATTGTGAGAATTCTTAATTCAAGAGTTATAGGGAGGGACTTATGTCACCACAAACAGAAACTAAAGCAGGTGTTGGATTTCAAGCTGGTGTTAAAGATTATAAATTGACTTACTACACCCCAGAGTATGAAACTAAGGATACTGATATCTTGGCAGCATTCCGAGTAAGTCCTCAGCCTGGGGTTCCGCCCGAAGAAGCAGGGGCTGCAGTAGCTGCCGAATCTTCTACTGGTACATGGACAACTGTTTGGACTGATGGACTTACCAGTCTTGATCGTTACAAAGGACGATGCTATCACATCGAGCCTGTTGCTGGGGAAGACAACCAATGGATCTGTTATGTAGCTTATCCATTAGACCTATTTGAAGAGGGTTCCGTTACTAACATGTTTACTTCCATTGTAGGTAACGTATTTGGTTTCAAAGCCCTACGTGCTCTACGTTTGGAGGATCTACGAATTCCCCCTACTTATTCAAAAACTTTCCAAGGCCCGCCTCATGGTATCCAAGTTGAAAGAGATAAGTTGAACAAGTACGGTCGTCCTTTATTGGGATGTACTATTAAACCAAAATTGGGATTATCCGCAAAAAATTATGGTAGAGCGTGTTATGAGTGTCTACGTGGTGGACTTGATTTTACCAAAGATGATGAAAACGTAAACTCACAACCATTTATGCGCTGGAGAGACCGTTTTGTCTTTTGTGCCGAAGCTATTTATAAATCACAGGCCGAAACCGGTGAAATCAAGGGGCATTACTTGAATGCGACTGCGGGTACATGTGAAGAAATGATTAAGAGAGCTGTATTTGCAAGAGAATTAGGGGTTCCTATTGTAATGCATGACTACTTAACTGGGGGATTCACCGCAAATACTACTTTGGCTCATTATTGCCGCGACAATGGCCTACTTCTTCACATTCACCGTGCAATGCATGCAGTTATTGATAGACAGAAAAATCATGGTATGCATTTCCGTGTATTAGCTAAAGCATTGCGTATGTCTGGGGGAGATCATATCCACTCCGGTACAGTAGTAGGTAAGTTAGAAGGGGAACGCGAAATGACTTTAGGTTTTGTTGATTTATTGCGCGATGATTTTATTGAAAAAGATCGTGCTCGCGGTATCTTTTTCACTCAGGACTGGGTATCCATGCCAGGTGTTATACCGGTAGCTTCAGGTGGTATTCATGTTTGGCATATGCCAGCTCTGACCGAAATCTTTGGGGACGATTCTGTATTACAATTTGGTGGAGGAACTTTAGGACATCCTTGGGGAAATGCACCTGGTGCAGCAGCTAATCGAGTGGCTTTAGAAGCCTGTGTACAAGCTCGTAACGAAGGGCGCGATCTTGCTCGCGAAGGTAATGAAATTATCCGAGCAGCTTGCAAATGGAGTCCTGAACTAGCCGCAGCTTGTGAAGTATGGAAGGCGATCAAATTCGAGTTCGAGCCGGTAGATACTATTGATTAACTAGATAAAACTAAAGATAAAGAAGGTATAAATAAAAAAGAAACGAAATAAAAAGAGAAAAAAATCAGTTATGAAATGCAGTAATTCTTCTTTATTCTTCTAATTGATTGCAATTAAACTCGGCTCAATCTTTTTTAGAAAAAAAAGATTGAGCCGAATAAAAATAGATCATGATATGATCATGAGACTTGACAAATTGAGATTCGTCTATTCTATATATCTAGAATATATATATTAAGGTATAATACAATAAAGAAATACAAATAAAATAATAAAATAATAAAATATAGTATTATCATATGATAATGATAATGGAATCAAATACGCAGTATTTACAGAAAAAAGTCTTCGTTTATTGGGAAAGAATCAATATACTTTTAATGTCGAATCGGGATTCACTAAGACAGAAATAAAGCATTGGGTCGAACTCTTCTTTGGTGTTAAGGTGGTAGCTGTGAATAGCCATCGACTACCTGGAAAAGGTAGAAGAATAGGACCTATTCTGGGCCATACAATGCATTACAGACGTATGATCATTACCCTTCAACCGGGTTATTCTATTCCACTTCTAGATAGAGAAAAAAACTAAAGGAGAATGAATGAAAAAAGACATAGTTTGGAAGTTAGACCTTTTTATAGGACTCTCTTTCAATTTCAAAAAAGAGGACGTTTGAAACTTTTAACAGGCGTAATCGTGAGTCAACAAGTGACTCGAACTGTGTGTAAAAAAAGAAGCATTTTTTTTTTTTCAAAATGCTAGAACTAGATAAGGAAGTTTTCTATAACCTTGAGAAAAAGGATAAAAAGGTAGTTTTTTTTTAGTTTATGACTCCGATCAAGAGCGAGAAATCCTTGATTTGGGATTGGACATAGAACCTGGACCCATCGTAGAGACGTTTAGTTCAAAAGAAAGGATCGTATCCTGATGGTAAGAATTATACTTTCGTGGAAATACAGCGCTATAGACTTCAATGCGGTAGAGTAGACGTTTTGTTTCTAATTTTTCTGGACCAAACCTCCGCTCCGACCCAACGATACAATGAATTTTTTCTGTTCATATTCATAAATAAAAAAGATTCGGAATCGCAATGCTACTATATGCGTCCAGAGGAGTATTTGGAATAATATTCTTCTATAATCCATTATTGCGGGGGGTCTTACTAACAGGGCTTCGCTGCACGGGACAGGTCTTCGTCGAAAAGCTAACTCCACCCGGCATTTTCATACCCTTTCTTTGGGTGGTATATCGCCTTTTAAAGTCTAAGAGGGTAGTAGGGGATCTATAGTAGGTAAGATAATTTGCCCTTTGATTTTGATTGAATATACTATTTTTCCGCCTTTACCACGCATTATTGTATGCGCTTCTAGAGAAGTATGTATGCAGGAAGTAAATTCTAACCGCTTTCTTTTGAATCCAATTTCAAATTAGATTAGAAAGATAGAAAGGCCATGAGGATGGGAAAATCAAAATAAAATCTTTTTAATTAGTTCTCCTTTTTTGGAATTTTCTTATTATCCTTTCATTTTTTTTACAGAATATTTTTCAAACTAAAAATAAAAAATACAATACAATAGTCAATATTCCTTATAATAGATATACTTAATTATATCATAAGAATCTTAAGATATTTTTCGACTAGATAGAAATAGTAAATTTGAATTGAGACACCTATTCCATGACGGATTTAAACTTACCTTCTATTTTCGTGCCTTTAGTAGGCTTAGTATTTCCGGCAATTGCAATGACTTCTTTATTTCTTTATGTGCAAAAAAATAAGATTGTCTAGTATTTTTTAGTGTAAGTAATATAATATGGTAGGGTATGTGGCTTTTTCTACACACACTTTCTACACACAAATGAAAAACGGTTATGGATGCGGATATAGGCTACGAGCATAAATGCATGAATATGCAGAGCCAGGTATAGCGAGTTTTATTTTATTTATTTTAATTGAATCAACGAATATTTTTTGAATAGAAAGTCAATGTATCTAACCTATTATTTCACAGGAGTACTAGTTGCTGAAGGCGATTTCAGAATCAAAAAAAGTAAAGTCAAAATTATTTAGCTTATTCTCTCAATTTCAATCGACCGCTGCTGGATTTAGTATATCTAATATGAATTGGCGATCAGAACACATATGGGTAGAACTTCTAAAAGGTTCTCGAAAAAGGGGTAATTTTTTCTGGGCCTGTATTCTTTTTCTAGGTTCACTAGGATTCTTATCGGTTGGGATTTCCAGTTATCTTGGTAAGAATATTATATCTATACTTCCATCTCAAGAAATTCTTTTTTTTCCGCAGGGGGTCGTGATGTCTTTCTACGGAATCGCAGGCCTATTCATTAGCTCCTACTTGTGGTGTACTATTTTGTGGAATGTAGGTAGTGGTTATGACCGATTCGATAGAAAAGAGGGAATAGTGTGCATTTTTCGTTGGGGATTCCCTGGAATAAAACGTCGCGTCTTCCTTCGATTCCTTATGCGGGATATCCAATCAATTAGAATTCAGGTTAAAGAGGGTCTTTATCCTCGTCGTATTCTTTATATGGAAATCCGGGGCCAGGGGATCATTCCCTTGACTCGTACTGATGATAAATTTTTTACTCCACGAGAAATTGAACAAAAAGCTGCCGAATTGGCCTATTTCTTGCGCGTACCAATTGAAGTATTTTGAGGTATCTTTTTTGAACTGAGTTGAATGAAGAAAAGAAGAATTGGAAGAAGAAAAGTTTTCTCAACACAGGGAGGAAGTCCCTTCTAAATTGGATTTGTTATTGTAAGGGGATTTTTAAGTATTTATCTAAAGGAAGGAACAAACGAGGATAAGAGAAATTTGCTTTTAATTTTTTTTTATCCAAGTTAGATATATCGCATACTATTCTTCCTTTTTCATCCGAAAGGGCTTTTTTTTTATTCTATTTCACTATTTCATTCCATCTAGATCTAAGAAAGAACCCAATGCACTGAAATTCCACTAATAACTAATATACAAAAAAGAAGAATAGATACAGGGTATCAAACCTATAGAGTTTTTGCTTCAAAGAAATAGAAATATCATGAAATAGAAATATCATCATATAGAGTCAGGGAATGGAATAGAGTCAGCGAATGAAGCATATTCATTAACAACTCCATTTACAGATCAAAAATGAAAAAAAAGAAAGCATTGCCTTCTTTACTATATCTTGTATTTATCGTACTTTTGCCTTGGGGGGTCTCTTCCTCATTTAACAAATGTCTGGAACTTTGGATTAAGAATTGGTGGAATACCAGGCAATCCGAAACTCTCTTAACTGATATTCAAGAGAAAAGGATTCTAGAAAGATTCATAGAATTAGAAGAACTTTCTCTCTTGGACGAGATGATAAAAGGGAAACTAAAGACACATGTACAAAAACCTCCTACAGGAATACACAAGGAAATAATACAATGGGTCAAAATAAATAATGAGGATCATCTCCATACCATTTTGCATTTCTCGACAAATATAATCTGTTTGGCTATTCTAAGTGGTTCTTTTTTTCTGGGTAAAGAGGAACTTGTCATTTTGAATTCTTGGGTTCAGGAATTCTTCTATAATTTAAATGACTCAATAAAAGCTTTTTTTATTCTTTTAGTTACTGATTTTTTTGTTGGATTTCACTCCACCCGTGGTTGGGAACTAGTAATTCGTTGGGTCTACAACGATTTTGGATGGGCTCCTAACGAGCTTATTTTCACTATTTTTGTTTGTAGTTTTCCAGTAATTCTAGATACATGTTTGAAATTTTGGGTCTTTTTTTGTTTAAATCGTCTATCTCCTTCGCTTGTAGTCATTTATCATTCAATTAGTGAAGCATAAATTCATTTGATCTCCCGATATTAATATTAATCAAATTAGCAAGCATCTTTTTTTAGAAAGAAAGCCCTTTTCCATTTTAGCAAAATTCTTTCTATTTATACCTACTTTAAGGTATTCATCATTGCAGTACAACTGTTGCAGTAGAATGACAACAGATTCGTGTATAGGGAACTAGATTAGCTTAGCTACCTATCTAATTTATTGTAGAAATTCTGGGATCTGCGATTGGACATGGAAAATAGAAATACTTTTTCTTGGGTAAAGGAACAGATAACTCGATCGATTTCTGTATCGATCATGATATACGTAATAACTCGGACATCTATTTCAAATGCATATCCCATTTTTGCGCAGCAGGGTTATGAAAACCCACGAGAAGCAACTGGACGAATTGTATGTGCCAATTGCCATTTAGCTAGCAAGCCCGTCGATATTGAAGTTCCCCAAGCTGTGCTTCCCGATACTGTATTTGAAGCAGTTCTTCGAATTCCTTATGATATGCAATTGAAACAAGTTCTTGCTAATGGAAAAAAGGGAGGGTTGAATGTAGGTGCTGTTCTTATTTTGCCCGAGGGATTCGAATTAGCGCCGCCCGATCGTATTTCCCCTGAGTTAAAAGAAAAGATAGGAAATCTTGCTTTTCAGAGTTATCGTCCCGATAAAAAAAACATTCTTGTGATAGGCCCTGTTCCCGGTAAGAAATATAGTGAAATTGTCTTTCCCATTCTTTCCCCTGATCCTGCTACGAAGAAAGATGCTCATTTCTTAAAATATCCCATATATGTAGGGGGAAACCGAGGAAGAGGACAGATCTATCCTGATGGTAGCAAGAGTAACAATACAGTCTATAATGCTACGTCAACAGGTATAGTAAGAAAAATACTACGTAAAGAAAAGGGGGGGTATGAAATATCCATAGTTGATGCATCAGATGGACGCCAAGTGATTGATATTATACCTCCCGGACCAGAACTTCTTGTTTCAGAGGGGGAATCCATCAAGCTTGATCAACCATTAACAAGCAATCCTAATGTGGGAGGTTTTGGTCAGGGGGACGCAGAAATCGTGCTTCAGGATCCATTACGTGTCCAAGGCCTTTTGTTCTTCTTCGCATCCGTTATTTTGGCACAAGTTTTTTTGGTTCTCAAAAAGAAACAGTTTGAAAAGGTTCAATTGTACGAAATGAATTTCTAGGTCCCGGGATTTCTTACCATCAAGTTGGTAAAAAGCCTCGATTTATTGGCAATTGCTAGAATTATCTATGATCTATTTTGGAAATCCTTTTTTTGTTTAGACTGCTTTTTGTTTATGAGATGTCTGGAATTCCTTATTTATATCCCATGCAAAAGAAGAGAATCCAAGGCAAAGGCGAGAACAATCAAATTAAAATTTCTTCTTTTTCGGAGGGATTGCAGGTCTTCTTAATCGTCTATTCGGCACAAGAAAAAGCCTTTTTCTTGTGCCGATTCTTCTTGTATCAAAATAAGAATCCTTTTTCTTCCTAATTCGTCAAAGATTACTATTTCTTCTTTATTCGGGTCTGTCTCTTGGACCTCTTTTTCTTTTGCTTAGGTTTAGCCGAGGTAGTGGACAAACAGAGGGGAAGAAAATATGGCGGGGGAAAAATTTCTTGTGATTGTGAGCAAATTGCTTGGCTTGTTTAATTAAGTTCAACTTCAAATTTACAGAAATTTTGCAAAAAAAAAGTAAACTCTTCCATTGAAGGTTTTTTTATTTTTAGGCTAGTTGAATAGTTTTGATTAAGGTTTTATTAGTTTATTACTCGAAACTAAATCAAGGATTTTCAGGATACTTCCTTCGTGGAATAAGATATTGGATCCTCGAGTGATCTCTTTTTCTTGTTGCTTCATAAGAGTGAATCGAATAGATTCAATTCGCGTTATAAGAGTAAAATAAAAATTCCGCGGGTCCTTTCCGCTCTAATCAGATAAAGGGGGGTAAGGACCCGCTAAGCTCCTACTTTTTCATGTTTACAATCTGGTCCCTCCGATTACTATAGAGATGAACCCAATCCAGAATATGAACCATAAAAGAAAACACCTACTAAACCAATCACAGCAATACCAGCTACAGTACCTATCAGCCAAAGAGGAATTCTTCCAGTAGTATCGGCCATTTCCCCTACTTTCCTCCACATTTTATCAATTGGTCATGCTAGAGACAAAAACAGTCATGGGTAGTTATAAGGATGGTATCCTTCCAAATGGGATAAGAGAATTCTTATTAGTCTCTTTCTTTCTCTCAATTGAAGAAGTAATTGGAAAATAAAACAGCAAGTACAAAAATGAGTAATAAACCCCAGTATAGACTGGTACGATTCAATTCAACATTTTGTTCATTCGGGTTTGATTGTGTCATAGTTCTATAGTTGGAATTTGTTTTATCGTTGGATGAACTGCATTGCTGATATTGATCCCAAGAAAAAAACAGTAGGTACAGCTAGTCCGTGAATAGCCAGCCATCGCACTGTAAAAATAGGATAGGTTCGATCTATGGTCATTGAGGGCCTCCTAAAAGGATCTACTAAATTCATCGAGTTGTTCTAAAGAATCAAAACGGTCGGTTATTAACGGAATTCCTTGTCGGCTTTCCGTGAAATACTCGTTTGGCCTAGGACTTCCAAACACGTCATAAGCTAAACCCGTACTGACAAATAACCAACCCGCAATGAATAGGGAAGGTATAGTAATGCTATGAATAACCCAGTATCGAATACTGGTAATAATATCAGCAAAAGAACGTTCTCCCGTGCTTCCAGACATGCTGAACTCCCAAAATTTTTGTACATTCAAAAAAGGAATTGATTCCGTAAAAGATGGGATCGACCAGTAAATAGAAAATTACTGATATTTCATCCTTGTGAGATTGTCAATTTTGTACCAAAGGTGTATTTTGAGTATACCGAATTAGTATAGCTATCCTTCCTATGGCACAGCAATCTGGTTTTGCCTGGTTCCGAAACATAATTACTTTTTTATTTTTTTTTTGTCTATAGGTAAGCTATATGTTATTCAAGGCATCAATAGAAAACCCCATTTTTGTAGGTTCTACTTACTTTTCATTGGCTTCGGAATAATAGAGTAATTCGGAATAGCAGCCAAAATCTTGGGAAAATCTAAGTTAATGATCAATAGGTTTGGATAAATAATTTAGGAAGGATATTCTCATACTGACACAATACAAGGACAAGTATATGTGAAATCTATCCTTTCATAATTCGTAATTCATCCTTGTATTGTTTGTTGGATTAGGTCTAACTTTCTTGACCAAACTGCGAGCGCGGAACTTTACGAGATGAAATAGGGAAAGACAGAAGATAGAATAGAACTTAAAAGGATAATTGAAGTGACTCGTCTTCGAATCTACTTTGGTTGGAGTTCGAAAAAGGAATAAAAATAAAGTAAATTCAAGGAAGAGCTTTCTTTTTTTTTTTTTTTTAACAGCCCCTTGGCAGGTCGTGGAATGCTTTTGTTCTCCTCTTATTCCATATGGAATACAATCAGTTAAAATAAGAAGGAATAGGGGAATATTCGATCGTTCACTCCAAAAAGAGGGTCCTATTGAAAAAGAAATTATCCAAAATAGAAAGAAGTTTTTTTTTTCAAATTCAATTGTTTATTTATCTCTTATTCAAAAATTTCCCTGAAAATTGAATTTCTTTTTTTCATTCAATGGGGTTAGATGATCTAGTTCTTAATATTATTACTTTACTCAATTGACAAATTCCACAACAAATCTCTTGATTCGGAATTAGGGACTCATGTATCATCTGATGAATCCACTTTCTTTTACACTTCTGTATCTTACTCTATCTTGTTTTTTAGTATTATCTAAAATAACTGATGAATTATGAATTTTCCATAACTTAGGTAAATGCTTTACCAACATATGTAGTGTAGTAAAAAAAAATAAATGGAATTTAACTCTTTCATGCTTACTTTAACTAGTTATTTTGGTTTTCTACTGGCTGCTTTAACTATAACCCCAGCTCTATTTATTGGCTTGAACAAGATACGCCTTATTTGAATTGACTGAATAATTATAATTCAGAAAAGAAAAATCTTTCTTTGGGATTCCTGGCATTCTACGACTCTTTTCCAGACTAATTAGGAATTCTTTTCTTGGTCATTGAGATTCGTGGATAATTTAGAGTACTATTTAGGGATAGATCGTACCTCTTTTTTTATCCCCTCGAACAAATCGAAATGATTGAAGTTTTTCTATTTGGAATCGTCTTAGGCCTAATTCCTATTACTTTAGCGGGATTATTCGTGACTGCGTATTTGCAATACAGGCGTGGGGATCAGTTGGATCTTTGATTGAGTCATTTTTTTTTTTTGATTGACCTCCTCCAGACCAGAGAGGAGGTCAAATTGAAATTGGAGTTACAATTCAATTTTGTTAAGTTATTTTACTCTGCTTCGACATAAAATAGATGGAATCACGCTCTGTAGGATTTGAACCTACGACATCGGGTTTTGGAGACCCGCGTTCTACCGAACTGAACTAAGAGCGCTTTCATTCATTCAAAAAGAAAATCTTTTTCTATTCCTAATGTATCTCACGTACGTATAGTCTCCACAAATTCAAGTTATACCCACTTTACTTTAATTGATCTCGTCGCTACTGCCTATAAAGAAGAAAGAAGTAATAGGTAGGGATGACAGGATTTGAACCTGTGACATTTTGTACCCAAAACAAACGCGCTACCAAGCTGCGCTACATCCCTTTTCCAAATTAAATTGTTGTACAATGCCATTGTACACAATTCCTGTCTTCTTTTCCACATCATAATTTTCTTCTTCTTTCTTTCTCTATCTATATATAGAACCCTCGTGTCATTTCTTCTTTTTGGTCTCATATAATTAAGGAATTATATACATATAAAATCCAATATAATTTCGCCTATAAAAGAAGGATTACTTTTCCTTGGTAATATATAGGAAGAAGGGGTCATCTTTTTCTTTTTTAGGGATAGGAAAATTTCGTCGATATGGTTCATTTTATATATAGCATAACAATCTTGGGCAAGAGTTTATGATCATATATGTATTCCAACAAGGAAGGAGGATTTTCAATGCGGGATATAAAAACATATCTCTCTGTAGCACCCGTGCTAAGTACTCTATGGTTTGGTGCTTTAGCAGGTTTATTGATAGAAATTAATCGTTTATTCCCAGATGCTTTGTCATTCCCTTTTTTTTAATTCTAGTTATTGCTATGGGAGGGATAGATTTCTTCGTGATATGACAAAATTTGATCCTTTTCAATCTTTTTTTAGTATCGGAAGGAAAAAGAAAGAAAAGATGGATTGGGTTGAACCTCAGAGTCATTAAAAATTTGGTAAACCCCATTTTTGAAAATAGAAATTCAATTTAAAGGGGTACCCAAGCTAAATAAGGCCTCAGAAATCAGAGCATAGAAAAGGCGGGGCTGGCTAATTAAATGAAAGGATTTCGAACCAAAATCTTTGCTAATTCGACAAGGATTGTATTCTTTAATTATTTCTCTATTTTTTATTACTTAATTAAAGAATAAAAAAAAATTATTCTAATGAATTTTATTCTTCTTCTTCGGATTCAAAATAGAAGAATAAAAGAATAAGTAGAAGAATTAAGTTAAGTCAATCCAAAAAGAAAAGGAGGTTCATGGCCAAGGGAAAAGATGTTAGAATCAGAGTTATTTTGGAATGCATCAGTTGTGTTCGAAAAGGTGCCAATGAGGAATCGACGGGGATTTCTAGATATAGTACTCAAAAGAATCGCCACAATACACCCGGACAATTAGAATTCAAAAAATTTTGTCGTTATTGTCGCAAGCATACGACTCATCACGAAATAAAGAAATAGGAACATCGTGTGTTTGATCTTTCCAAACAACAGAAAGAGTAAGAACTTCATATTTAATATATAAAGAAAACATAGTATAGAATACAAAATACAAATCAACTCATCTGATTTCCGGTAGATATTATTTCATATGTATAGAGGGTATTCATATACTATAATATGAATCAAATAAGATATGGATCAAAGAAAAACTACTTCTTCTGGATCCTAAATTAATAAAATAAAGAAGTGAATTTTCAAATTTTCAAATTTTAAATAAGGAATAAATCATGTATACATCTAAACAACCTTTTCTTAAATCTAAGCAACCCTTTAGTAAATCCAAGCAAACTTTTAATAAATCCAAGCAACCCTTTCGTAAATCCAAGCAAACTTTTCGTAAATTCAAGCAACCTTTTCGTAAATCTAAACAACCTTTTCGTAGGCGTCCCCGGATTGGCCCGGGAGATCGAATTGATTATAGAAACATGAGTTTAATTAATAGATTTATTAGTGAACAAGGAAAAATATTATCGAGACGAATAAATAGATTAACCTTGAAACAACAACGATTAATTACTCTTGCTATAAAACAGGCTCGTATTTTATCTTTCTTACCGTTTCGTAACTATGAGAACGAAAAGCAATTTCAAGCCCAGTCAATTTCAATAATTACAGGTTCTAGACCCAGAAAAAATAGACATATTCCTCAATTAACGCAAAAGTACAATTCCAATCGAAACTTAAGAAACAACAACCAAAATTTAAGAAACAACAACCGGAACTTAAGTTCCGATTGTTGATGTTTTATTCGAATTCGAAAGGGCCAGACCTATATATATTATAAAGAAAGTAATCCAGCTCGTTGATTCCTACCACTTAATCTTAATTTATTGTATCTTCCCGGAGTTCCCTCTCCGGGAATTCATCTTTTATTATTCCAGTATATTACTTTATTTATACCTTTAATTGATGATCTTTATTTTATTGGAAATCGTGTAAAGATTATTTGGATTTGATACAGCTACTTGTGCAAGCATTTTACGATTAAGAATCAATTTCTTCTTGTACAGGTTGTGTATTAATTTACTATAACTATCGAATACTTTATATACCCGCGTTGCTGCGTTTATCCGAGTGATCCACAAACGACGAAAATCCCTCTTTTGCCTACCTCTATCTCGATGAGAGGAAACAAAAGCTCTTTTTACCTGTTGGGTAATCATTCGATTAAGTCTTAAATGAGCCCCTCTAAAGTTTGAGGCAAATGAACGCATTTTTGTTCGTCGTCTCCGGGCTATATATCCTCGCGGAACTCTGGTCATTGAATCAAATTAACCTTAATGAATAACTAATGATTTCTCTTCTTTTAGCCACCCTTTTTCTCATTAATAACAAAACTAATTATTCCGATATATAAAATATTAATTCCAATGGCTTTTGCTATAGTAACCTTCCCAACCACGATTTTTTATTCCACTCCGTTCAGTTATTTCTATACGAAATAACAAATTCATTCTAATAATACTAAAAAAAATAGTGGGTTCCATCGTTTCTATGGTTCCCTTTTAAACGGTGAGGCCCTCTCTATACACCGGAGCCCTTTCTTTCATCAAAAGGTATTGCGAACTTGTATAGTCCACATTCTTTGGCTCTACCTATCCATTATAGAGTAAATAGCTCTTTTCACAATAAGAGTTATCCATACAGTGACGGTATTTAATTATGAAAGTTGGCTAAGTAGCTGACCCTGTTAGTCCGTTCTTTTAAGATAAAGGAGCATAAGCCTTTTTCTTTTTATTACTATTTCCTCCGCTTAATGGATAACCATTTGCTACCAATGGGAGAATTGCTTCTTATTTCCAATTTAGATAATTGGATTTGCACCAAAGGAAACCATAAATTCCATATACCATAGAAATCTAGGATAGAGAAGCTATATCCTATTCATTGGTACTAATCATGGATACTTCAATTTTTTTTATATTTGTTTGAAGTCATGATCTGAACGAGTCGCACATACACCCTAGCACATGTTCCTCGACGCTGAGGGCATCCTTTAAGCGCGGCCGTTTTTCGAGCATTTCGTATTGGCTGTCTTGCGTTTCTAATAAGTTGTTTAACCGTCGGCATGTTGTATGTATATAGAAAAAAATGGATTGGTTTAGATCCATCTTAACCTGATGATTGCTCATCATGAAGTCTTTCTATTTTCTATTAAATCGAGGAAAACACGAATTTAGCTGTGAAATAACTTTACAAGAAATCCGGACACTACCAATCCTTAAACATTTCTGGAAACCACACTGGATCAGTATCGCAGTGCTTGTCAATCATTTCATCCCCTACAATATCGACAAGTCCATAAGCTTTGGCTTCGTCTGCTGACATAAAAACATCCCTTTCCATGTCTTCGGATACAACCCAAAAAGGCTTGCCTGTTCTTACTGCATAAACCCTTGTGATCATTTC
>NW_028259560.1:0-32860 GCF_056163025.1 Triticum urartu | reverse complement strand
AGAACACTAGCTAAGGGCCCTGATACTACCACTTGGATCTGGAACCTACATGCTGATGCTCACGATTTCGATAGTCATACTGGTGATTTGGAGGAGATTTCTCGAAAAGTCTTTAGTGCTCATTTCGGGCAACTTTCCATTATCTTTCTTTGGTTGAGTGGCATGTACTTTCATGGCGCCCGTTTTTCCAATTATGAAGCATGGCTAAGTGATCCTACTCACATTGGACCCAGTGCTCAGGTAGTTTGGCCTATAGTAGGGCAAGAAATATTGAATGGTGATGTAGGCGGGGGTTTCCGAGGAATCCAAATAACCTCTGGTTTTTTTCAGCTTTGGCGAGCATCTGGAATAACTAGTGAATTACAACTCTATTGTACTGCAATTGGTGCATTGATTTTTGCAGCGTTAATGCTTTTTGCTGGTTGGTTCCATTATCACAAAGCCGCTCCCAAATTGGCCTGGTTCCAAGATGTAGAATCCATGTTGAATCACCACTTAGCGGGATTATTAGGACTTGGGTCTCTTTCTTGGGCGGGGCACCAAATTCATGTATCTTTACCAATTAACCAATTTCTTGACGCTGGGGTGGATCCTAAAGAGATACCACTTCCTCATGAATTTATCTTGAATCGGGACCTTTTGGCTCAACTTTATCCTAGTTTTGCCGAAGGAGCAACCCCTTTTTTCACTTTAAATTGGTCCAAATACGCAGAATTTCTGACTTTTCGCGGAGGACTAGATCCAGTAACCGGTGGTCTCTGGCTGACCGATATTGCGCACCATCATTTAGCTATTGCTATTCTTTTCCTAATCGCAGGTCATATGTATAGGACCAATTGGGGTATTGGCCATGGACTTAAAGATATTTTGGAGGCTCACAAGGGCCCATTTACAGGACAAGGCCATAAGGGTCTTTATGAAATCTTAACAACGTCATGGCATGCTCAATTATCTCTTAACCTAGCTATGCTAGGCTCTACAACCATTGTTGTAGCTCATCATATGTATTCTATGCCTCCCTATCCATACCTAGCTACTGACTATGGTACACAACTTTCCTTGTTCACACACCACATGTGGATTGGCGGATTTCTAATAGTCGGTGCTGCTGCACATGCAGCAATTTTTATGGTAAGAGACTATGATCCAACTACTCGATACAACGATCTATTAGATCGCGTCCTTAGACACCGCGATGCAATCATATCCCACCTTAACTGGGTATGTATATTTCTAGGTTTTCACAGTTTTGGCTTGTACATTCATAATGATACCATGAGTGCTTTAGGCCGTCCACAAGATATGTTTTCGGATACTGCCATACAATTACAACCTATCTTTGCTCAATGGGTACAAAATATCCATGCTACTGCGCCTGGCGTAACAGCTCCTGGTGCAACAACAAGTACTAGCTTAACGTGGGGAGGCGGCGAGTTAGTAGCAGTAGGTGGCAAAGTGGCTTTGTTACCTATTCCATTAGGAACCGCAGATTTTTTAGTCCATCACATTCATGCATTTACCATACATGTGACTGTATTAATACTTTTGAAAGGTGTTTTATTTGCTCGGAGTTCCCGTTTGATACCCGATAAAGCAAATCTAGGTTTTCGCTTTCCTTGCGATGGGCCTGGCCGAGGGGGAACATGTCAAGTATCCGCCTGGGATCATGTTTTCTTAGGTTTATTCTGGATGTACAATGCAATTTCGGTAGTCATTTTCCATTTCAGTTGGAAAATGCAGTCGGATGTTTGGGGTACTATAAGTGATCAAGGGGTGGTAACTCATATTACAGGGGGAAACTTTGCACAGAGTTCCATTACGATTAATGGGTGGCTTCGAGATTTCTTGTGGGCACAGGCATCGCAAGTCATTCAGTCTTATGGTTCTTCATTATCTGCATATGGTCTTTTTTTCTTAGGTGCTCATTTTGTCTGGGCCTTCAGTTTAATGTTTTTATTCAGCGGCCGTGGTTATTGGCAAGAACTCATTGAATCTATCGTTTGGGCTCATAACAAATTAAAAGTTGCTCCTGCTACTCAGCCTAGAGCCTTGAGCATTATACAAGGACGCGCTGTAGGAGTAACCCATTACCTTCTGGGTGGAATTGCCACGACATGGGCATTCTTCTTAGCGAGAATTATTGCAGTAGGATAGTGGCTAGGAGGATTTGAAAGGCATTATGGAATTAAGATTTCCCAGGTTTAGCCAAGGCTTAGCTCAGGACCCCACTACTCGTCGTATTTGGTTTGGTATTGCTACCGCACATGATTTCGAAAGTCATGATGATATTACTGAAGAACGTCTTTATCAGAACATTTTTGCTTCTCACTTTGGGCAATTAGCAATAATCTTTCTATGGACGTCCGGAAATCTGTTTCATGTAGCTTGGCAAGGAAATTTTGAATCATGGATACAGGATCCTTTACACGTAAGACCTATTGCTCATGCGATTTGGGATCCTCATTTTGGTCAACCCGCTGTGGAAGCCTTTACTCGAGGAGGTGCTGCTGGTCCAGTGAATATTGCTTATTCTGGAGTTTATCAGTGGTGGTATACAATAGGATTACGCACCAATGAGGATCTTTATACTGGAGCTCTTTTTCTATTATTTCTTTCTACGCTGTCCTTAATAGCGGGTTGGTTACATCTACAACCCAAATGGAAACCAAGCCTTTCGTGGTTCAAAAACGCGGAATCTCGTCTCAATCATCATTTGTCAGGACTTTTCGGGGTAAGTTCTTTGGCTTGGACAGGACATTTAGTTCATGTTGCTATTCCCGCATCCAGGGGGGAGTACGTTCGATGGAATAATTTCTTAGATGTATTACCCTATCCCCAGGGGTTGGGACCCCTTTTGACGGGTCAATGGAATCTTTATGCCCAAAACCCTGATTCGAGTAATCATTTATTTGGTACCGCTCAAGGAGCGGGAACTGCCATTCTAACTCTTCTTGGGGGATTCCATCCACAAACACAAAGTTTGTGGCTGACCGATATGGCTCACCATCATTTAGCTATTGCATTTATTTTTCTCATTGCCGGTCACATGTATCGAACTAACTTCGGAATTGGGCACAGTATTAAAGATCTTTTAGAAGCGCATACTCCTCCGGGGGGTCGATTAGGGCGTGGGCATAAGGGCCTTTATGACACAATCAACAATTCGATTCATTTTCAGTTAGGTCTTGCTCTAGCTTCTTTAGGGGTTATTACTTCCTTAGTAGCTCAACATATGTACTCTTTACCTCCTTATGCATTCATAGCACAAGACTTTACTACTCAAGCTGCTTTATATACTCATCACCAATATATTGCAGGGTTCATCATGACAGGGGCTTTTGCTCATGGAGCTATTTTTTTCATTAGGGATTACAATCCGGAACAGAATGAGGATAATGTATTGGCAAGAATGTTAGACCATAAAGAAGCTATCATATCTCATTTAAGTTGGGCTAGCCTCTTTCTAGGATTCCATACCTTGGGCCTTTATGTTCATAACGACGTCATGCTTGCTTTTGGTACTCCAGAAAAGCAAATCTTGATCGAACCTATATTTGCCCAATGGATACAATCTGCTCATGGCAAGACGACATATGGGTTCGATATACTCTTATCTTCAACGAATGGCCCCGCTTTCAATGCGGGTCGAAGCCTATGGTTGCCCGGATGGTTGAATGCTGTTAATGAGAATAGTAATTCGCTTTTCTTAACAATAGGACCTGGGGATTTCTTGGTTCATCATGCTATTGCTCTAGGTTTGCATACAACTACATTGATTTTAGTAAAGGGCGCTTTAGATGCACGCGGTTCCAAATTAATGCCAGATAAAAAGGATTTTGGATATAGTTTTCCTTGTGACGGCCCAGGGCGCGGCGGTACTTGTGATATTTCTGCTTGGGACGCATTTTATTTGGCAGTTTTCTGGATGTTAAATACCATTGGGTGGGTTACTTTTTATTGGCATTGGAAACATATCACATTATGGCAGGGCAACGTTTCACAATTTAATGAATCCTCCACTTATTTGATGGGATGGTTAAGAGATTACCTATGGTTAAACTCTTCACAACTTATCAATGGATATAATCCTTTTGGGATGAATAGTTTATCGGTATGGGCGTGGATGTTCTTATTTGGACATCTTGTTTGGGCTACTGGATTTATGTTCTTAATTTCCTGGCGGGGGTATTGGCAGGAATTAATTGAGACTTTAGCATGGGCTCATGAACGCACACCTTTAGCTAATTTAATTCGCTGGAGAGATAAGCCCGTGGCTCTTTCCATTGTGCAAGCAAGATTGGTTGGATTAGCTCACTTTTCCGTGGGTTATATATTCACTTATGCAGCTTTCTTGATTGCCTCAACATCAGGCAAGTTTGGTTAATTTAGTTTGTTTTTTTGTACTGTATCAGCACCTAGTTCATTACTCTTGATAGAGAGGGAGGATCTGCCTTTTTAGATTTCTTTTTCTATTTATTTTTCCATCTAGGATTAGAACCGTATACTTGGTAATAATAGCAACGACACATTATGGCAAAAAAAAGTTTGATTCAGAGGGAGAAGAAGCGGCAGAAATTAGAACAGAAATATCATTTGATTCGTCAATCTTTAAAAAAAAAGATAAGAAGCAAAGTTTCTCCCTTGAGTTTGAGTGAAAAAACGAAAATGCGAGAAAAATTGCAATCCCTACCGCGTAATAGTGCACCTACACGCCTTCATCGACGTTGTTTTTTGACCGGAAGACCTAGAGCTAACTATCGACATTTTGGGCTATCCGGACACGTACTTCGAGAAATGGTTTATGAATGTTTGTTACCGGGTGCAACAAGATCCAGTTGGTAAGGATAAAATACCCTTTCGTATTTGTATGGATTTCTGGAATTGATAATCATAGAGGAGCCCTCTTTACCATTCTGTATAAATGGACTATTCTATTTGTATAGATATTGGTAGAGGGGCGTATCCAACCCTCTTTTATCCACTAGTTACCCCTCTTTAGTTTAAGAGTATAGAGCAGTTTGGTAGCTCATAAGGCTCATAACCTTGGGGTTGCGGGTTCGATTCCCACTACCGCCTCCATACTCCTTCTTTATGATATATGCATGATATAATATATACATCATGCATTTGTATCTGGATTTTTTGATTTCCTAAAAGAGTTTTGGTCTAACAGTTTTTTCTCGGAAGAAGCAAAAAAATAAAAGAAAGAATAAAATATGAAAGAAAAGCGTCCATTGTCTAATGGATAGGACAGAGGTCTTCTAAACCTTTGGTATAGGTTCAAATCCTATTGGACGCAATCTTATTTCTATCTATTCTTTAAATAACTATACTAAACTAAAAACAAAGAAAACTTTTTTGCATGATTCAAATGAAAAAGCTTTCTCAACGATTCCTATTCTACTAACAAGAGTAGACATGCAAAATTTATTTGTTACTGAAGAGAAAACCGTTCCAGCTGTTCCTGAATAGCTTCCTTCAAAAGGATTTCCGCTTGCTCGGTGAATGTCTTGCTAGAAGATATAATTTCTTGGAATTGAGGTTTAGTATCTTTTAGATGTTTACGTAACTCATCCAGAAATTTATTTACCTGTTCAATTTCTAACGAATCAAGATATCCTCTTGTTCCGGTATAAATAGTAGCTATCTGCTCTTCCACTGGGAGAGGATTTGCCTGGGATTGTTTAAGCAATTCCCTTAATCGTCGACCCCTTGCCAATTGATTCTGACTTGTTTTATCGAGAGCAGAGGCGAATTGTGCAAAGGCTTGTAACTCTGCGAATTGCGCTAGTTCCAATTTTGATTTGCCAGCTACTTGTTTCATGGCTTTAATTTGAGCCGCGGATCCTACTCTGGAAACAGAAATACCCACATTAATAGCGGGTCGAATTCCGGCATTGAATAGATCCGCAGATAAGAATATTTGTCCATCTGTAATGGAGATTACATTAGTAGGAATATAGGCGGAAACGTCTCCAGATTGAGTCTCAACTATTGGTAAAGCGGTCATACTTCCTTCGCCTAAAAGAGAATTTAATTTAGCGGCTCTTTCTAAAAGGCGTGAATGCAAATAAAAAACATCCCCTGGATAAGCCTCACGTCCGGGAGGTCTTCTTAATAGAAGGGACATTTGGCGATAAGCTTGTGCCTGTTTGGAGAGATCATCATAAATTATTAAAGTATGCCGTTCGCGGTACATAAAATACTCAGCCAGGGCTGCTCCCGTATAAGGAGCGAGGTATTGTAATGTAGCAGGTGAATCCGCCATTTCAGCTACTACAATAGTGTATTCCATGGCCCCCTCCTCATGGAAAGTAGTTACTACTTGAGCTACGGAGGATGCTCTTTGACCGATAGCTACATAAACACATATTACACCTTGCCCTTTTTGATTGAGAATTGTATCTGTGGCTACTGCTGTTTTGCCAGTCTGTCTGTCCCCAATAATTAACTCTCGCTGACCGCGCCCTATAGGGATCATCGAATCGATAGCAATAAGCCCTGTTTGAAGAGGTTCGTATACGGAACGCCTGGAAATTATACTTGGAGCAGGAGATTCAATTAAGCGAGATTCGGAAGCTATAATTTCGCCTTTCCCATCAATAGGTTTAGCCAGAGCATTTACAACACGACCCAAGTAAGCCTCACTCACGGGTATCTGAGCAATTCTTCCTGTTGCTTTTACAAAACTTCCCTCTTGTATCATCAACCCATCGCCCATTAATACAATCCCAACATTTTTGGATTCCAAATTCAGAGCAATACCCCTAGTACCTTCTGCAAATTCGACTAATTCACCTGACATTATTTCACCAAGACCTATAATACGAGCAATCCCATCCCCCACTTGAACTACGCGACCTATATTCTCAATCCCTACTTTCCTATTATATTGTTCAATACGTTCGCGGAGAATTTTATGAATTTCGTCGACTCGAAGGGTTGCCATTAGTGTTTCTTGACTCTTTTTTCGGAAGCAAGGGGAAAAATAATGCCTAAATTCTAAACGAAAGTAGAAGTTCAAGGCCTAATTAATTTAATTATTTCTTCCATTCCAGGGACCCGAGAATGCCAATATTAGCACGAATCGTACGGAAATGTAACTCGGTATTCAAACAACTATTCAGAGTTCCTAGAGCTCCTTGTACGGCCTGTTGGAAAACCCGCTGTCGGACCTGATTCATTGCCCTTTGTTTTTCAAAATAAAGGGTTTCGTTTTTAGACTTTTCCAATTGTTCCAAACTAATAGAAGTAGCATTAATCAAATTTGCTTTTTCTCGTTCTATCTCAGAGTATCCATTCATTCGATACTCATCCGCTTCTAGTTCGACTTTCTGTAATCGAATCCGAGCTTTTTCGAGTTGCTCAATGGTCCCTCTACGCAATTCTTCTGAATTTCGAATAGTACTCAAGATCCTCTGTTTTCGATTATCTAATAAATCTTTTAATGAAAGTAGATTATTTTGTAAGTTTACAACTTTTATGATCTCTTCCCGAACCAAACATGAATCTTTCGATTCATTTGGCTCTCACGCTCCTTTTTTTTTTTCTATAGCTATTTCCATATCTTTTTTTTAAGTAATGAGCCTATCCTCTATCTTCTTTTTTATGTTTATATTTCAATATACCGAAACCTATATAAGACTAGATAAATATTAAGAGGACTCTTCCGCCTAGATAAAAATATATCATGGTCAGCAAAGTTGTTTCTTTATTTTTATTTGCCCTCTAGTTAATAATTTCAATTTCATTAAGAAAAACTAACTAAATAAATGGAAAATGAAAATTAATAGAATTCTTTTTTATTTTTTTTTTCTTCAAATCCAAAAAATTTCTCTTTTTTATACATAGGTCGTCGATTCGGCATTGGTTAAAAAAGGGCAGGGTGCCCCCTTTTTTTTCTAGTAAATAGTTCAAACCATTTTATCGATATGAGTGTTCTATATCAGATAAATTTTACATTAGCTATTTCCCGTTTAAATTGGTACTAATACTAATATAGTTGTAGAAAGAGTACCTCTTTTTGCCTGGACTTCAAGCAGTTTAGCTTTAACCGTGTTAATGGTCTCACATTCTTGGTTTATAGAGAATCAAAGTTGATTTACCAATGAGTCGCGAAATGCTATGGTTCTTCCATATGATTTCTGAATTTATTCAGAAGTAATTCGTCGAGATCGTGCACCCTTTTCTTATTTATCCGAAAAATACTAAAAAATATTATAAAGTGCAGCCGGATAGATCCAATCTATTCTTGAAATAGACAACTCGCACACACTCCCTTTCCAAAAAAAATCAAAACACCAACCACTACAGTTAGATTTATTAGATTTGTTGCTAAAATATCGGTATTAAGCCCGAAACTGCCAGCGGATGGCCAGTGAGCTAAAAAAACGAAAGAATGGGTTACATTTTTCATATGCTCTCCTCTTATAGATAGGACGAACAAAGAACAAAGTTTTTCGATCACTTACTTCGCTCGCCCTTTTTTGATCGGTTTTTTTAATGCAAATAGATTCAATCTAGTAATTTCTTTTAGATTAAGTCTTACGTCTTGTTTGACCGGTGAAAGACTTCCTTTGTTGAAATGTTCTGTTCCCAAAATTCCTAAAATAAAAGGAAAAAACTTTCCACTTTCCTAAACTAAGGACGGGAAATAAGAAGGTGAGCATATCTTCTAAATTAATAATACTCAACTCAGCCCTTCCTAGAATGGGGTATTATCTGTCCCGATAAATAGATAATTCCAGGAGTAATAAATAGGAGTAAATTAAATAAAGTATTGATATAATTGGAATTGTGGAAGCAAATACCAATTTACTAAAAAAAGAAAAAAGTATCTAATCGAAATCGAAAGAATTTTTTTTTTAAGATTAAACAAAAGGGTTCGCAAATAAAAGCGCTAGTGCCACAACTAGTCCATAAATTGTTAAAGCTTCCATAAAAGCTAGACTAAGCAATAAAGTACCTCGTATTTTACCTTCTGCTTCTGGCTGTCTCGCAATACCTTCTACAGCTTGTCCTGCAGCAGTACCTTGACCAACTCCAGGTCCAATAGAAGCAAGCCCTACGGCCAATCCAGCAGCAATAACAGAAGCAGCAGCAATTAGTGGATTCATGGTGAGTAGTTCCTCGTGTCAAAAAAAAGAAATGGTTAAGGATACAATCAACCAATAAATTCTTACTTCTAAGCTCTATTGGGGAGAAGTAAAGTAACTAAAAAGTACAAATTGAAATCAAATTGAAATGATAATGTGAATTGTCCGAACTACATAGAAGGGAATTCCATATCCATATATCGGATTAGATAATGAATCTAACCTAGGAATATATAATATAATATCCTATATATATACATTTGTTTCTTCTATTTTGTTTGCATATTTTCTCATTTTCTATTGAATCGGATTCTAAAATCATTGCTTAAAGTGGAAACCTGCATAAAAGAGGACTCCACTTATAGACATTAAGGATATTATAGTATAGATCTAGCCTGACTCCACCCTCCTTAATGCATATATACTTTGAAAATTCCATAATATAGTCTATTCTATTCTCTCTCCTACAACTCTAGGCTATATATTCATACGCATTTCTAACTATTTTTTTGCAACCAAGCAGATTATCTGGAACCATGCATGAATTGAGCTAAGCTGCAAAAAAAAAAAATACTATTTCCAAAAAGAGTCAATTCAATGATGACCCTCCATGGATTCACCTATATAGGCTGCGGCTAATGTTGCAAAAATAAGAGCTTGAATACCGCTTGTAAATAATCCAAGAAACATGACCGGTATAGGGATTACTAAGGGGACTAAAGAAACAAGAACAACAACGACTAATTCATCCGCCAATATATTCCCGAAAAGTCGAAAGCTAAGCGATAATGGTTTTGTGAAATCTTCTAGGATGTTAATTGGTAAAAGGATTGGAGTTGGTTTAATATATTTCTCGAAATAGCTCAATCCTTTTTTGCTAAGACCAGCATAAAAATATGCCGCTGACGTGAGTAAAGCTAAAGCAACAGTAGTATTTATATCATTCGTGGGCGCTGCTAATTCCCCATGGGGTAACTCTATAATTTTCCAAGGTAAAAGAGCACCCGACCAATTCGAAACAAAAATAAAAAGGAACATAGTTCCAATAAAGGGAACCCAGGGACCATATTCTTCTCCAATCTGAGTTTTGCTCAAGTCTCGAATAAACTCAAGGACATATTCAAAAAAATTCTGACCGTCGGTCGGGATGGTTTGTGGATTCCGAACAGCTATGACAACTGAACCTAGCAAGATAGTAATTACGACCCAAGAAGTGATGAGTACTTGGGCATGAATTTGGAAACCTCCTATTTGCCAATAGAAGTGTTGGCCTACTTCTACACCCGATATATCGTATAACCCCTTGAGTGTTTTAATGGAACAAGGTATAATATTCATATTGTCCTCTGATAAAAATTGAACTTCAAAAAAGGAATTCTTTTGATTCAACCATCTCTTTCTCAACTCAGCAACTTGAAGTATTAATCTTATATTTAGGATACCAAGAAAGCACATCAGATCATAATATATATCAATACCCTCTAATATATATCAATATTCCCCTTCTTTTTTCTATGCAAAAAAAATTCTATGCAAAAAAAAAGATATAGTAAAGTAAGTGATTCCATAAATTTACGCAGTTGCCCAAGAATTCACTATATATTCTTAATCAACGATTTCTTATATAGAGAGAACGGCCCTCACAAATTGAAAATACTAATTTGTTAAGAATCAATCGAATTGAAGTCATAGTGTCATCGTTGGCTGGAATCGATATATTCGCGAGATCCGGGTCACAATTTGTATCGACTAAAGAAATAGTAGGAATCCCCAAAATGGCACATTCCCGAAGAGCTATATACTCTTTTTGCTGATCAAGGACGATCACAATGTCTGGCAATCTCGTCATATATTTGATCCCGCCGAGATACCTTTGCAAAGTAGATAATTTTCTCTTCAAGATTGCCACATCTCTTTTTGGGAGATGGTGGAATTTTCCCATTTTTTCTTCTGCTCTTAAGTCTCTAAATTGAGAAAGTCTAGTTTTCGTAATCGACCAATTCGTTAACATACCACTGAACCACTTTTTATTAACATAATGACAACGAGCCCTTATTGCAGCTGATGCTACTAAATCTGTTGCTCTTTTTTTGGTACCAACAATTAAGAAACTTTTTCCCTGACTTGCTGCATCAAAAACTAAATCACAAGCTTCTGATAAAAAACGAGCCGTTCTAGCGAGATTTATAATATGAGTACCTTTACGCTTTGCCGAAATGTAAGGGGCCATTTTAGGATTCCATTTCTTAATACCATGACCAAAATGAACTCCTGCTTCTATCATCTCTTTCAAATTAATGTTCCAATATCTTCTTGTCATTTTTTCCACACTTCCTTTTTTTTAATCCTACCATTCCATTACGGAATTTAGTTCTTTTTGAAGATTAAGAAAGATCCGAAATAGCTTGAAATAAATAATAATTGTTCCGAGAGAACCTTGTACTAAGATAAGAGTTGGCCATTGATACATGGTATAAACATAACCACCTTAATGAATTAACTGACTTGTTTTACTTATTAAAATAAAAATCTTAAAAATCTAAAATTTGACCTGTTAGTGTTCTAAGTTCAAAAGTCTAGTAAAGTAAAAAATATTTTTATGGGGGTTCTTATGTCTCATAAAAATTGTTTGTTACGTCAGAATCTGAAGAAACTAATTCTGTATGGAGAAACAAAAAATCTCTCATTTCCGACGCGAATAGATTTTTTTTTTTTATTTCGAAATAAAGGTTCTTGTCTTGTGGGGAACGATGCACAAATTTTTGGAATCCGGTACCAACAGGTATAATCCCCCCCAGAACTACGTTTTCTTTCAAGCCTTTCAACCAATCAATGCGACCTCGTAGGGCAGCTTTTGCTAAAACTCGAGCAGTTTCTTGAAAACTTGCTTCAGATATGAAACTTTGGGTATTCAGGGAAGCCCTTGTTATTCCCAATAAGATTGCCCGATAATAGATCGATTCATCCAAAGCTCGTCCTGCTCGTTCCGCTCGCAATAGTCCGATTAATTCCCCAGGCGAAAAAACATTAGACATTCCATCTTCGGAAACCCGCACTTTTGATGTTACTTGGCGTATAATAATCTCTATATGTCTATTATGGATCTGTACCCCTTGGGATCGATAAACCTTTTGGATTTTATTAACCAAAGAGATACGACTTTGGGCTATGGTTAGCTCAGCTCCAATCAAGAATCCCCAAGGGACCCCAAGAATTCTTGGTATACGCTCATTCCAATCCTCAATTCTCCTTTCGAGATTCGGGGATAATGAATCAATTGAACGCGCTTCAAAGATTTGTTCCACTTTTGGAAGACCTTGCGTTATGTCACTAGATCTCGATTTTTCATATATAAACGTAACTAACCTATCTCCCTTGTAAAGGATTTCTCCATAATGACCATTAACAGTTGCTCCTGTAGTGGCCAAATAAGGTTTAGCTGCTCTTATAACAAAGGAATTCATATTTACAATGAAAATTTGACCGGATTTTTTTATGTGCGATTTAAATAGACATACATTTTCACAAATAAATTGTCCAAGGTGAATTATTGCCAATGTCTCTTCCCAAGAATCATGATGGACAAAGTGACAATTCAAAAGGAATGGATCCAACATTATGTTACTATCGAAATTAGAAATCCTTTTATTTTCATCTATTAAAGAGTATTTAAGTTCTTGAAGTACTTGGAAGGTTTGTTTTAAATTGTCAACGAACAAATATTTTTTTAACAGGATTTTATTATGCGTTAGTAAATAGTAAGATGAAGAAAAATGCGATATACTAGCTACAATAGCGCCTAAGGGCCCAAAAATTTCTCGAATAGGAATTCTAGGATTCCATTCTTTTATCGCATTGGGATGTTTTGAATTCTTGAATAAACCAATTCGAGAACAGTTGGATGCCGACAAAATCATCAAAGAGTGGTATTCTTTATTTCGATTCAACAAAGTGCCAATAGCTTCTGGATGTTGGCTAAGTGATTCAATCTTCGCCTTGGAATAAAAAGAATTGATATTGGCGCGATCTAACCTATTATGGGGAATCGGTCCTGCACTTGTCCTACCATACCTTTTTCGTGTATACGAAATAGTGGACTTGACTAACTCAATTCTTAGGAAATCGCGAATAAGATCATTTGCTCTTACCTCAACAAGGGAAGCACCAGCCTTTTCTTTTTCTTCTTGTTCCCAATTCACTACTAAGCAAGTTCTAACAAATTGACTATTTGTGTGATAAATTCTTTGAGTTAACTTGCTATTTTCATGAGAAATAAAATTGACAAGTCGAATTTGGAGATTATTTTCTTCTTGCAAGAGATCCTGCGGGAAAAGTGTTGCTAAATTTCTTCCTTCGTCCATTTCATATGCCACTGTAGGGCGAACGGAAACAAAATACTTTTCCTTGCTCTTGAGAATTTTTTTCCGTTGAACATAGACCCAATTTTTCCTTTTTTTTGATTCCTTAGAATCTTTTTTTTGTCTTTCTGGCGGTATCAAACAGCCACCTAATATCTTATCCGCCTCTTCAGGAAAATGAATATCTCCGGAAAATATTTTGAGTTCCGTATGGCTTTTTTTTCTCTTCACTCGGACCAGTCCGCCTAGTCGACTTCTTGTATTTTTTGTGAGTTGTGTATTCACTCCAATAATACTATTGTCAAGTATCTTTAGGGATGAAGATCTCGGCAAGATATGAAGTTCTTGAAGAATGAAAAAAAACCGATCTACTTCTTTTTGGTATTTTAGACTAAATTCTTTTGTTCCTCGATGCTCAATCAAACCCTCTTTTTTTAAGATGGAATCTTCCTCTGGGCTCTCGTATTCGTCCTCTGAATCTTCTTCTGAGTCTTCCTCTAAAGTACCATATTTTTCCTCTGCGCTTTCCCCGGGGCTGCCATATTCGTCTTCTGAGTCTTCCTCTAGAGTTCCATATTCGTCCTCTTGGGTCCTATATTTGCTCTCTGGGCTCCCATATTCCTCTTCTGAGTCTTTCTCTAAAGTCCTATATTCGTTCTCTGGGTTCCCATATTCGTTTTCTGGGCTCCCATATTCGTCTTCTAGGGTTTCATATTCGTATTCGTCTTCTAGGATTCCATATTTAGATTCTTCTAGGGTTTCATATTCATATTCGTCCTCTCGGGTCCTGTATTCGTCTTCTAGGGTCTCATATTCCTCTTCTGAGTCTTCCGCTCGAGTCCTATATTCTTCTTCTAGGGTCCTATATCTAAATTTAACAATTCCTGAACCCTTTTTATCTTTTCTGTATCGGGGATCGTCAAAATAAGCAAAAATAGTATTTCTACGTAAAACACCCATAAGGGGGATTTCAATCGAAATCCCAAAACAGGATATTAGTTCTTTCTCTTGTTCTTGATGATATTGTAATGGAATGACGAACCTATTTCTTCGCTTTTTCGCCAACAAATCTGAATTATCTTGAAAAATAGAAGGATAGATAAAATTCCAATGGCCATTGGACATGATTCGATCCGACGTTGAATAATCAAGAATTTCCCTATCTTTTTTACCATAAGTATTCATTTGATCTTGATCCTTGTGGAGTGAAAAAGACGCTATACTGGATCTGCACATACTTACTGACAATATCCATAAATGGCTTGTTTTTGGTAATCGGCGAAGATTACCATATTGATATTCGGGCGCATGGTAAACATCAGTACTCCAGTGCATTTCGCCGTCTGATTCAGAATAAATATGCTTTTGTACCCTTTCTTTAAAATGTAAAGTGGACGTTCCGGCACGAATCTCCGCAATTACTTGTTCGGATTTTACATATTGATCATTTTGCACTAGAATCAAGCTTTTTGAGGGAATATTCACACTATATAGAATATCTTGACTCTGAATAGTTACATGCAAGTCTATATAACATAGAAAAGCAGGCTGCCCATGACGGGTACGTGTGGGGTGAACCAAATTCTCATTGAATTTTATTTTTCCATTCGAAGGGGATCGTACAAGGTCGGCAGTACCCCCTGTGAATACTCCGCCAGTATGAAAAGTTCTTAATGTTAGTTGAGTCCCTGGCTCCCCAATTGATTGACCTGCAATAATACCTACGGCTTCTCCCAATTCGACCAGATCACTATGAGTAGGACTCCGGCCATAGCATAATTGACAGATCCAAGAAGTGCTTCGGCAAGTAAAGGGGGTTCTAATATATATTGGTTGTGCTCGAAATGGTTGTGCTCGAAAGGCAGTTATGAATCGATTGACTAATCCAATTCCAATATCTTGATTTCGCGCGGCAATGCATCGTGAACCGATATATATATCGTCTGCTAATACACGACCAATTAGTGTTTGGACAAAAAGTTTTTCCGTCATCCCATTTTGAGGACTTACAGAAATACCTCGGATAGTACCACAATCTCTTCTACGCACAATAATATGTTGAACTACTTCAACAAGTCTACGTGTAAGATATCCAGCATCTGCTGTTCGCACAGCAGTATCTACAACCCCTTTGCGGGCTCCATAGCAGGAAATTATATATTCTGTCAAAGAAAGTCCCTCGCGTAAATTGCTTTGAATAGGTAAATCAATCATTTGTCCTTGAGGGTCCGACATTAATCCTCTCATACCTACTAATTGGTGTACTTGAGATGCATTTCCTCTGGCTCCTGAAAAAGACATTAGATAGACTGGATTAGAAGGATCCGTTATCCGAAAATTTGAATTCATTTCTTGTTTCAAATATTCACTTGTCGCATACCATATCTCAACAGATTGGCGTAATTTTTCTACCGCGTGTACAGCCCCATAATAATAGTGTTTCTCCAAAAGAAAACTCTGTTGTTCCGCGTCTTGGACTAACCATCCCTTAGAGGGTATTGTTAAAAGATCCTCGATTCCTAACGAAATCGATGTAGTAGTGGCTTGATGGAAGCCCAGAGTCTTTAGTTGATCCAGTATATGGGATGTATATCCCATTCCAAAATGATCTATTAATCTGCTAATAAGTCGTTTCATACCAGTTCCGTCTATCTCTTTATTATGAAAGACCAGATTGGCCCGTTCCGCCATACATAAGTACCCCCTTTTCGGCTGAGTAGGATTCGACAATTGCTGAGTAGGATTCGACAATGGGCCTGAGTCAGTGATTCGAAAATTTAATTAACTTAATTGCCTCAATCTCAATCTGGATTCGCGTGGCAAATAATGATGATACTAGGGAAATCGGAATGCCCCCCGAAAGGGGAGGGGCATCGCCGAATCTAACTTTCTTGTTTAGGTAGTGTATGAATAGGCCTGACTAAATCCTTGTATGGCTTCCTCTATTTCTCTATAAAAAGAAATATGACCAAGAGTGGTTCGAATGTATATCGAACGAATTTCTTTTTTTCTATTTCCCATTATTAGATAGTGGGCATAAATCTCATGATAAGTCCCCAAAGATTCATATTGAACTTCAATCGGAACTTCTCTTGACCCAATGACGCGTTGATCCAGGTTCCATCGTAGCCACAAGGGACTATCTAAACTGATTAGTTTTTGTCTATAAGCTCCCAGTGCATCATAAGAACTAGAAAAATGGGGTTCTTTATCTTTCCTATATTTAAAATTATTATTATTATTGTAATTTACTTTTAGATTTGGGTAGTTTCTGCAACTATTATATCTATTTGCACAAATACCTCGACGCTTTCCAATCGTTAATACATAAAGCCCGATAAGCATGTCTTGGGTTGGTACGCAAATAGGATCCCCAATAGCGGGAGATAAGAGATTCATATGAGAAAACATAAGTAAACGGGCTTCTGCCTGAGCTTCCAAGGATAAAGGTAGATGAACAGCCATTTGATCTCCATCAAAGTCCGCATTGAAACCCTTACACACTAATGGGTGTAAAGAAATAGTACGCCCCTCTACTAAAGTGGGTTGAAAGGCCTGTATGCCTAATCTATGCAGGGTAGGTGCTCTATTTAACAGTACAGGATGTCCCCGCATAACTTCTTGAAGTATTTCCCATACAATGGGTTCTTTTTCCCAAATTTTCCTTTTAGCAATCCTTACATTAGAAGTGGCGCGTTTCGTGATTAAATCGCGAATTACAAATAGCTGAAAAAGCTTTATTGCTATCTCTAGAGGTAATCCACATTGATGTAATGAAAGCGAAGGACCCACAACAATGACAGAACGCCCCGAGTAATCGACCCGTTTCCCAAGCAGAGTCTCGCGAAACCTTCCCTCTTTACCTTCAATTACATCTGAAAGTGATTTGTATACTTTATTGTGACCATCCCTCGTCGGTTGCCCGCGGGACCCACTATCAAGAAGTGTATCCACGGCTTCTTGTACCAATTTTTCCTGGCACATTACTAAATCTGCTGGCGCTAATTCACTTCTGTTTAATAGATAGGCAAGATTGTTGTTCCGACGGATAACTCTCTTATAAAGTTCATTAATGTCTGAAGTCACTACTTTATCTCCAGACCTATAAACAATAGGTCTCAATTCGGGAGGAAGAACCGGTAATAAGCACAAAACCATCCATTCTGGTTCTACATTTGTTTGAATAAAATGTTTCGCCAATTGCATGCGTCTAATCAAAAAAACTTTTCTTATTCGTCTTTTTCTATCTTCCCACTCATCTCCACTATACCCCTCGTCTTCTAATTCCTTCCATTCGACCAAAGAATTCTCTATAATAATTCGCAAATCCAAATCTGCTAATTGTTCTCTAATAGCACCTGCTCCTGTCGCAATTTCCCGATTTCGAAATGTTGCAAAGCCTGGGGTAGAAAAAAAGGGAGAAATGCTGTGGTTACAGGATGCAATTTCCTCTTCGAATAAACCTCGTAATCGTAAAAAAGTGGGTTTTTTAGTGCTGGGCCTAGCAAAAGAGAAATCGCCGTATACTAGGCCCTCCAACTTCTTAAGAGGTTTATCTAAAAGATTCGCGATATAACTAGGAAGACCTTTCAAATACCACACATGAGTCACGGGACATGCGAGTTTGATGTATCCCATTTGATATCTTCGTATCCGAGAATCCACAAATTCGACCCCGCATTTTTGGCAAAATCTTTCGTCTTCGTTTTCAGCTCCGCTCGCTCGAGAATTGCCACAAGCGCAAATCCCGCTTTTTATGGGTCCAAAGATTCTTTCGCAAAACAATCCATCTTTTTCTGGTTTATCGGTTTTATAATGAAAAGTAGAGGGCCTTGTGACTTCGCCAACGACTTCTCCATTAGGTAGGTTTTTGTTAGCCCAAGCCTTTATTTGTTGAGGGGAAACGAGTCCAATTTGAAGTTGTTGATGTTTATATTGGTCAATCATAAAATAGAAATAAGAAAAGAATTTATATTTATTCCGATCAAACTTCCTCCCTATTAACCTGGAAGTTCTTTTCAGATACAAGGAAATGATTCAGTTCTAGAGCCAAAGATCGTAGTTCTCGAACGAGCACTCGAAAAGATTCTGGAGGATCCTCATGATTAGGTATTCTTTTTCCCCAGATCGTAGCATTAAGTATTTCTTGGCGAGCTATAAGATGGTCAGATTTATAAGTAAGTATCTCTTGTAAAATATGAGCAACACCAAATCCTTCTAAAGCCCAAACTTCCATTTCTCCTACTCGTTGTCCCCCTTGCTTGGCTCTTCCTCTAACCGGTTGTTGTGTAACAAGTGAGTAGGGCCCAGTAGAACGCCCATGAATTTTCTCATCAACTTGATGAATTAATTTTAAGATATAGGACTTCCCTATTAGAACAGGTTGCTCAAAGGGGTCGCCTGTTCTTCCATCAAATATTCTGCTTTTTCCCGGGTACTCGGGTTCAAATACCCATGGATTTTTTGTTTCTTTACTGGCTTCATATAATTCTGAAAACACAAGTTTTCTTGAAGCCTCTTGCTCATATCTCTCATCAAAGGGTGCTATTCTATAATGTTTCTTTAGCAGATCCCCCGCTAATCCGAGCGAGCTTTCAAATATTTGTCCCACATTCATTCGGGAGGGTACTCCTAAGGGATTGAAGACCATATCAACGGGTGTTCCATCTTGCAAATAGGGCATATCTTGCCTAGGCAAAATTTTGGAAATGATCCCTTTATTCCCATGTCTTCCGGCTACTTTATCCCCAACTTTGATTTCACGTTTCTGTAAAATATATACACGAACCATTATGTCGAGCGGGTCCCTTTGGATCCATTTCACATCGATAACGCGCCCTCTTCCACCTATAGGTAATTTCAGAGAAGTTTCTTTTGAAGTGGAAACCTCAAGGCCAAATATGGCCCGTAATAATCCAGCTTCCGCGATATAAGATGATTCGCTCGCTATCTGAGGCGTTAATTTACCTACTAAAATATCACCAGTTTCTACCCAGGATCCCAACCTAACAACTCCATTTCTGTCCAAATTGCGGAGTAAATGTTCTTCTAGATGTGGTATTTCTTTAGTGATTTTTTCAGCGGAGCCCTGGCTTGTCGTATCCGTCTGAATTTCATATTTCCGGATGTGAAAAGAGGTATAAATATCTTCATATACCAAACGTTCGCTAATTAGTACTGCGTCTTCAAAATTGTAACCTTCCCATGGCATATAAGCTACTAATACGTTTTTTCCTAAAGCAAGTTCGCCCCCAATTGTAGCAGCTCCTTCTGCTAAAATTTGTCCTTTTTTAATGGATTTACCCCGTGGAACCCGGGGTTTTTGGTGCATACAAGTATTTTTGTTAGAGCGACGGTGGTTAACTAAAGGAATACTTATAGTCTTCCCACTACTTGATAAAAGTATCTTATGACTATCAGTAGAAATGATCTTTCCCTCGCGTTCGGCTATAATGGAAACCCTCGAATCTAGAGCTGTTTGGCGTTCCAATCCAGTTCCAACAATGCATTTCTCGGACCGAGAAAGCGGAACTGCTTGGCGCTGCATATTAGAACTCATTAAAGCCCGATTCGCATCATTGTGCTCAATAAAAGGAATGAGAGAACCCCCAATAGAAAAATATTGGAAAGGAAAAATACTTCTAACATGAATCTGTTCCCATGCAATAGTCAAGAATTCTTGACGGTATCTAGCCGGAACAACCTGTTCTTCCTGAATACCTTGATTCAAGGACAAAGAATTTCCTGCTGCTATCATATAATATTCATCTCTATTTGGTGATAGATAAACCACCTGTCTCTCTTTTTTTTCTTTTGCTTTCTCAGCAGATATTTCATAAAACGGACTCTCTATGGATCCCCACAAGTGATCAATTCTCGCATGAATTGTTAAGGATCCAGTAAGTCCAACATTGATTCCTTCAGACGTGTCAATTGGACAAATACGCCCATAGTGACTCGGATGAATATCTCGGCTCCGAAAACTTGCGGTTCTCCCCGTCAACCCTCCAGGACCTAAACAACTCACTTTTCGCCCATGAACAGTTTGTGTCAATGGATTCGTTTGATCAAAAACTTGAGATAACGGGTATGTGCCAAAAAAGGTCTCATAAGTAGTTATTAATAAAATTGAAGTTGAAGTTGGAGTTACCAAAGTTTGGGGAGTCGGTTTCGATTGACGTATGAATACTCTACGAATAGTTTTTTGAACTGCATGTTGTAAACGACCAAGAGCCAATCCGAATTGATCTTGTAACAGATCCGCAACCGAACGAATACGTTTATTTTTCAAGTGATTCATATCGTCATCGTCAAGTATACCCGTTCCAAATTTCATTCCAATCAAATGATCCGTAGCGGCCAATACATCTCGTGGTAACAAGAATGTATTGTTCTGAGGAATATCAAGATTAAGTCTCCGATTCATATTTCGTCGACCAATCCTTCCTAATTCACATTTTTGTTGAAAAAATTTCTTTTGTAATTCCTCGCATAAGGACTCCGAAAATACCAGGTCCCCACCTACACAAGCAAATTGTTGATAAAACTCCAAAATAGCTTTTTCTTTTGACTCAATCCTCTTCTTCTCTTTAGCATTCGGGAAAGACAAGAAAATTTCAGGGTAGGAAACATTATCCAGAATTTCTCTTAGATTCGAACCCATAGCTGATGATAGAACTAGAATAGATATCTTTTGTTTTCTACTCACGCGAGCCCATATCCTTTCTTTTTTATCAATTGCTAATTCCGATCTCCCCCCCCAATCTGATATTATAGTGCCAGTGTAGATAGAAATTCCCTTATGATCTAATTCCGAGCGGTAGTAAATACCAGGACTTAGCAATATTTGATTGATCACAATTCGGTATATTCCATTTATAATAAAGGTTCCTAAGGAATTCATTATAGGAATGTTTCCGATAGAAATGGTTTGCTTTTGCACATCGAAACCAAAAATTAATCTCGCAGATACATATAATTCGGAAGAATAGGTGAGTGATTCATACACAGCATCTCTTTCTTTTATCGAGGGTTCTAGCAGTTGATATCCTTTCGCAAATAATTGAAATGCAATTTCGTGATCTGGATCTTTAATTGTTGGAAACTTGTCAAGTTCTTCTGCCAAGGCTTGATTAATGAACCTACAAAATCCCTCGAATTGGATCTGACTAAATCCGGGTATTGTGGACATTCCCTCGTTTCCATTCCGGAGCATCTTAATCTTAAGTTTCCTGTTTATCAAAGAAAAATTCCATTATCAGCTCACTCTTCATCAATCCCTATGGATCGATCTAGCAATCATGGAATCTATATTCTGTTTACTGAATCACATGAAATTCTAGGGAACTCCACATACGTATTTCATATATGTATTTCATACATATGAATAGAGACCATTTGGACGAAAGTTCGAGTTTGCCAGGGGTACAAATGAAATGAAAATGAATTGATAAAACATTCCTACAAAAAAAATTCTGCCACTTATACTTTATGTTATGATATTCTAATCAGATTGGATGGCAAAGATTTCTCATTTTATCTCCTTTCTATGAATGTAATAAAGCCGTAATATAATATACTAGAAAGTTTGACTTTACTTCGATTTAGAATAGCGTGCTTACTTTAATTTCTCAAAATAATTTGAGGGTTCTTTTTTATTTCGGATCGGAGTAGTATAATTGCTAGAAAATTCAGTATTTCATTGTGGAATTCTAAAATAAAGTAAGTCCCTTTTTTAAGTACATGCCAATCTAGTTATCCACCTCTCCCCATATCCATGCTTTTCTTTTATCGTAATTTCACTTGGGTACGCCAAGATAGTCAGGTTATACTCTATATCAGAGCAAATTTCCTTTTTTTATTCAAGATATTTAATTTAATACTTTGAAAAATTAAAGCATGATTCCCCATAGAGATATGTACATAAAGGGGATCTTTGGATAATAATGCTGTTCGGACCTAAAGTTTACCTATACACGGATTAAGCATAAAGCCATAATATTTTATTATGCCATTGAAGGGGGGGGAGATAATACCGATTTAAGAGTAGTTCACTACTGCAATAAAAAAAAGAGAATTCTAGTTAACGGTTCCAATTTATTCTGAATTTTGCAGCCTGTGAATAGAAATCCACTTTTTCTTCTTTTTCATCTCAATAGAAAGAAATGGGAAGTTTTATTGTGTTAACAATGTATGTTTTAAGATAGAATCTATCGAGGAGAATAATAGAAACTGGATCAAAAAAAGCAGGAATAGATTTTTTGAAAAAGATTGGAAAAAAGTAAGTAGAATTATATTCAAAATAAAAGGGGCTTTTCGTAAGAAAACGTGGATGAATACTTGCTGTTTTCTAGATTTTTGATCGGATTTTTTGGCGGCATGGCCAAGCGGTAAGGCAGGGGACTGCAAATCCTTTATCCCCAGTTCAAATCTGGGTGCCGCCTGATCAATAAAATACTTAGGTTTTTTTTATAGTGCTGATCGAATTCGATAAATTTTTACTTCGCATAAGTTCGGGCAAGAGAGTAACTGGGCCTGCCGATACTGGGTTTAGAGAAACCATACCATAGTTCTATCCTCAAACTAGGGTTAGGGTTTGTTTTGACGGTAGTGGCCAAAATGGTTATCAATAGGGGTGAGGTAGTGTTTCCTTATTCTTTTATTATATGAATTTGAATTGGTTCTTAATTGAGATTCGATTTGATAATTTTAAAATACGAGGATAAGATGTCAGAAATCTTGGTATCCAAAGAAAGGTCCCTAAGGGGCATTCTTTTTTTTTTTCAATCTAAGATTCAAGAAGGGACTCCACGAAAGAATATCAAGACTTACTAATTATTATACATTTTTTTATCGTACATCTTATGTTACCTACATACACTAAAGTAAGGACTACTTAATTCTAACGAGAATCAGATTAAATAGGTCGATCAAAAATCAATTTAGGAGTTGTATTATGGATAAAATCTCTTCATTCTTTCATAGAATGATACAAAGCAAGGCTGCAGGGTTTAGGTCAAAAATAAACATTAGGTAAGGTAGGTATCCAATAAATATTTATCTATCGATAATTTTATGGTATATTCGGGCGTCCTTTGCTTAAAAAAAAAAAAAAGAGTAACAAAAGGAATAAAAAATCTTCCTATTCCCGCTTCTTCTATTCAGGACATCATTCCCGTACTCTTTCTTTTTTAAGGAAAAAAGGGCTATAGTATCTCGTATTTTTAATGCTCTCTAATTCTACCAGAATTCCTATAAGAATTTGTTAGGAGTAAATTCCTTGAACTGATTGATCCATGGCCTTAGGGCGGAATCCCTTTTTGACTCTGTACCCTTGATTCCACTATGATTATTGATCAATAGTAGAATAATCCCTTCATAGAAATAGGAGACATAATTTAGATGGATATAGTAAGTCTCGCTTGGGCTGCTTTAATGGTAGTCTTTACATTTTCTCTTTCACTAGTAGTATGGGGAAGGAGTGGACTCTAGGGATACTACTAATTGATTAAGTAATCAAATTGTTGTATCAATTCTTTTCTTTAATGGATCATTTTGCATTAATCATTTTGTCAAACGTTATTCTTTAATCTTTTTCTTTAGTTTTGTTTCACTCCTGTAAGAAACTCTTGTATTGTAAGTTGTAATGTAAGAAAGAGCCATTATACCAATTCAGAATTTCTACTAGAAATGACGAATGGTTAAAAAAAGTTCTATACATAAGAAAATTAGACTTTCTTCCACGGAACTATTCACGGCATATCACACATTTTCCATTTCCTTTTACTTTTTACTATAGTCTATTCTTCATATTATTTTTCTTTCCTTCCATGGATTCTTTGGTCAAGAATTGTCTTAGATTTTTTTATTTTGACCTGATTGAAATTAAGTGGATGCAATGAAAAAAGAAATTGAATTAGACTACTTAACTATTTCAATCTACTAATCTATTCTATGTAGATTCAAAGATAATATAATAGAAAGAATCTAAAGTGTCGTAGAAAAAACTATATGTAGTTCTTTCTACCACACTTTAAGATTCCAACCAGATCCTTTCATTTAAGACTTGGATTTTTTTTATTTAATCCCTTTTTAATTTCTTCAATGATTAATTGGAATTCCAATTAATTATTTTGGCTGACTGTTTTTACATAAATAATAAGTAAAAAAGAAGTAGGAACTAGAATGAACAGTGCAGTAGCAATAAATGCGAGAATATTGACTTCCATAACCTCTTTATTTTTTATTTTCACAATAACTCGGGATGTAATCCCATGGAGAGGAAAAAGGGGTATCTTGTAAATTCAAGGGTAGGGCTTGCATTCTGATAATACTGAATCAATTCAATATTATGAATATCGGATCTATCAAATCAATTCATGGATGAGAGTTATATTTCACGGATGAGAGTTATATAGTATAACATAGGAAGATCCTCTATCCACACTAAGACCAAAATGGGTTTTTTGATTGGATTAGGAATTCCCTCTTTTTTAATCCTTTTCTACTTTTTCTTTTCTATATCTCTAACCCACGAGCTTTCTTAATCTTATACTTTCTTAATCTTATACAATTTCCCTTCCTTTTTCTTATAGTTATACATACAATTATGTATGTATTATATGACCAACTTTCACTTTCTATGGGTCACATAGACATCCAAATAAGCAGTAGAAGTGAGATGGGGAAAAGAGGTCTGAAATAAAAAGGGAATACGATTTATGTATGGATTCCGGTAAAATACCGGTACTCTATTCCATAAGAGTGGAATAGGAAATTAAGATGAGGATGGTATCATCATAAAGAAAGATAGAGTAATATAATATCCTAAATTCTACTAATCCACATATCGTATGTGTGTCTTTCTTTATCGATTGGGAGTAGTGAAAAAAAAATTCCTATATGCCCTCCCTCCCTCTTTAATGAGAGATGCAAAATAAAAAAGTGAAGTAAGGGTGCCCTGTGGGTATTTGATCTTGCTCCCTGCCCCTTTTTTTCATGGAAAAAGGAAATATCAATTTCTCCATTCATTGAACCCTAGTTCGGGACTGACGGGGCTCGAACCCGCAGCTTCCGCCTTGACAGGGCGGTGCTCTGACCAATTGAACTACAATCCCCGCGGGGTGTATGGCATACCCATTCTTAAATAGAACCATAAGAAGATTCGATTCGTCTTTCGTACTCTAAGAAATAGACGAATCATATACTACATACCCACATATTATATTATACGTGGGTATAGTGAGAGTGACATAACTAGTATGTCGTGATTTTTTATCACTAAAAATGGATAATAATCCAGCCTTCAATAAGAAAAACTCTTTTGTTTGTAAGAAAGGAATGAGAGAGATATGGATTAGAAAAAAAAATTTCCCTTTTTTCTTTATCTTTTATTTCTATAGATCAGACATTTTATTTTATGGAAGAAAAACAAAAGGATTTAGTTCATACTCACGAAGCCCTAGATTTTTGGTTTGGGCCGAGCTGGATTTGAACCAGCGTAGACATTGTCAACGAATTTACAGTCCGTCCCCATTAACCACTCGGGCATCGACCCAGGAAGAATTTATTCTAGGGTTTTTGCTAATCTATGATTAACCTCCTTTCATAATACTCCCTACCCCCAGGGGAAGTCGAATCCCCGCTGCCTCCTTGAAAGAGAGATGTCCTGAACCACTAGACGATAGGGGCATCACTAGACGATAGGGCCATATACAACCGCTCGTGATTATACTATAATCATAGTATGAGCAGTTTTTTGGAATTGTCAATATACTCGAAAAGTATAAATAGATCCAAAGCAAAGAGTTTTTCCAACTTTTCTGTTATGTTTTCATCTAGGATTTTTTTTAGTTGATCGTTATAGATTAATTCTCCGTGCTTCATTTAGTGTTCATACCAAAAATGCATCCATCCCGCACTAAGTCATAAAATTCTCTAAAAATATAGAGAAAGTTTCAAAAACAAAGAAAAAAAGTGAATCAATTTAGTAGAAAAGTACTCTATCAGATTCGAACCAACGACTTACGTCTTAGCACGAGATTACTCTACCACTAATTTAAAAAGCCCTTTATCGGATTTGAACCGATGACTTATGCCTTACCATGGCATTACTCTACCACTGAGTTAAAAGGGCTTTTTATTTAATTCAAAAATTAGCCACTTGGATTTCCCATTATGGGTCTACTGCATAATGTACATATTATATATATAATATATAGAGATAGAGAGAGAGACATTATGTAGAGATTGTATATGTATATATCGATATCTTGAGAGCTCAAAATAAAATTAATAAAAAAAAACATACCCTACATAACATATCCAACTCTTCTTGGTTCAGGGTTTTCCGTTTCCGAAGACTAGTAAAATAGGCGGATTCTGGAACCCCAAGGATTCAACGGTATATGGATATGGAAAATATAAGATTTCCGATCCTAGCGGGAAAAGGCGGGGAACAGATACCCAATAGGATATAGGATCCTTGGGAGGAACTTTTGGTAATGGCCTTGATCCTCTATGCTATTTTTTATGTGTTCTTAGTTCTATTGAACTTTTTGCATTCTTTTAAACAAGAATCTAATAAACTAGAATTGAGTCAGTGGAAAAAAGGAGAGAGAGGAAAGTGTTAAATGGAGAGAGTCGACTAATCAGAGACTTTTAGGATCTTCTTTACATCAGGTAAATCTGTCGGCCCTGTCCGTTTTTTTCTTTAAGTTACGACTCTTTGCTGCTTACTTCTATCAAGCCATAGGGAAAGTCTATGATGAATTTGGAAAACTCATCTCACTCTTACTCTATGGCTCGGACTTAATGGGGGAAGAAAACATCTTCCATAATTTCTTTTTTGTTCAATTCTGGACAAAAAAGAAAAGGAAAAAAGGAATTTATAGGGACAGTGTTACCCCCTATATCCCCTAGTTTATATTGTAGGAATAATAAAACAATTTAGCAGTCTGACACACTTACGTCCTTGCAAAGTAAATAATTATTATTGTAGTCGTAACCGTAGAATAGGATCCTAATCAAAATAAATACATTTGGTTCAGGCGCTATTAGCATGGTAAGAAAAGATTTTTTTTACAGACCAGAGGGGCTATCTAAATCCTAAAGTAAAGGCGAGCGATCGAAGTAGAAGTACCAACGGCTCAGTGTCATGAACCTTCTCCATCTGATTCAATAAGGGGGAATTAGCCTTCTTGTCAAATGGCTATCCTTGACAAAGGGTACCATTTATACCATAATCTACAATGTAGCGGGTATAGTTTAGTGGTAAAAGTGTGATTCGTTCTATTAATAACTGAATTTGAAATGATATACTTAAGGCATCCTTAAGTTTTTTATTTTTATATTCCGATGAAAACTTTAGTTCTTATAAAGGATTAAATCCTTTTCCTCTCAATAGCATATTGAGGAAGAATATACATTCTGGCGATTTGTATCCAAAGACTAATTTAAATTGCATCCAAAATAAAAATAGGATTATGAGTACAGAGTCGCGAAGCATAATTTTGCATTGGATTAAGTATTCCAATTTTGAAAATATGAGTAAAGGATCTATGGATGAAGATACAAAAAAGTTGATTTCCAATCGTAACTAAATCTTCTTAAAATAAGGAATAAGGAAGCCAAATAGCTAAAAAACGATAGTTTTGGTTTACTAGAACCATCCGCATATTGTTTCAGCTCGGTGGAAACCCAATTCTTTTCCTCAGGATCTCTTGAATGAAATTAGGGAACGAAGTAAGTAGATTAGATGAATTTAGATAGAATTTCTATCTCCTACTCTATAAGGATCATCTAGAAAGCGGAGAGCTTTGGTTCCATTCAAATAGAAAAGCTGACATAGATGTTAAGTGGTGAGAATATCCATAAAGGAGCCGAATGAAATCAAAATTTCATGTTCGGTTTTGAATTAGAGACGTTAAAAATAATCAACCAACGTCGACTATAACCCCTAGCCTTCCAAGCTAACGATGCGGGTTCGATTCCCGCTACCCGCTCCATTCTGTATAAAAGGAGTATTCTATTTGTCTAGACATGTTAGAGGCTTGTATTCAAGCCTTTTTTGTCCACCAGTTTCTGGTACTCCAGAGCGGAGTAGAGCAGTTTGGTAGCTCACGAGGCTCATAACCTTGAGGTCACGGGTTCGATTCCCGTCTCCGCACTTAGCAGTCTGTATAAAAGGACTATTCTATTTCTCTAGATATGTATGGTAGAGGGGCGTATCCAACCCTTTTTTATTCATTAGTTCCCGGCCCTAGAGGGCAAAATTGAGCAGTTTGCGAAGTCACTTGCCTTCAAAAAAAGAAGGCGCAAGGCCTCTCCCTACCCTGCAGAAAATAAAAATGAAACGAAAGGGACAGTCTACCTCTCCCTTCCCTTTAAAAAAAGTTTGCCCGTTGTTTGTCTCAGTTAATACCCAATTTTTGGAGCTCTGTTGGCGAGTTCTATTTCTGCCTCTGGAGCGCCCTCTTTTTTTGAGTGGGATGCAAAGGAAGGGTAAGATAGTAAGGGATACGGCACTAGACTAACACCTAATTAATACTTAATTTAATATAAGTAGTTAAACAGTTAACTAGACTAAACTTTTTATCATAGTACTTTGATAAATTAAGCGGGCGAGCGGCGGGAATCGAACCCGTATCTTCTCCTTGGCAAGGAGATATTTTACCATTGAACTACGCTCGCTACGGTATATATTTTATAGCGTATATCCGCCTGGGTCGACCTTCTATGTCTGGGTCGACCGTTTCATTTCATTTTCTATTATATTAGAGTTTTCCTTTTTTTATTATCTGTCAATGAATATTCTAATGGGAATGGAATTTCATAATACTGAAAGAGAAGAGCTAGCAATTCGGAACGCAAATTGCGTTTTAATACGTCTCACTATTCTAATTTTTTAGAAGAAATGGCCTTTATTATTTCTTTTTTATGGGGTTAATAAATATTAACCAAATTTCATTTAAGAAATGAGAGAATTCAGAATAGCTACGAGAAAGACTAGTCCAATCCATAATGATGTACCGGAAAATACAACATTTTTATTATTTGACCAACCATCAGGAGAAGCAAATACAAGGGGTACACTAATTACTAAGACTGAGGAAGTCGCAATTAATGCAAAAACAGCTAATTGGAAAGCAATAGTCATATTTCTAATCCTCCAAGCTACCATCAAATAAAGTTGACTACATATTTGATCCCTCACTTAAACCAAAATTGTAAAAAAATACAAGAAGTAGGAGGGGTTTAATCATGAATCCATTGATTCTTCTCTTTAATTCAAATTTATTACTTAAACCGCTTTTTTATTTGGATATGGGGGTGAGAAGAGATTATTTACTCTTTATTTCACAAGCGGGTATAGCGGATCCTGTATCCGTGTATACAGTATACAGAGATATATCGAAAAGGAACTTGTATCTGATATCTTTCTAGAGGCTAATAAATCTTTTTATTTTTTATATGGCTATGTTCTATTTGTAGGAGTAAAATAAGGATTAGGCTGTGGAGAGATGGCTGAGTGGTTGATAGCTCCGGTCTTGAAAACCGGTATAGTTCTAGGAACTATCGAGGGTTCGAATCCCTCTCTCTCCTTTTGCTTATTGAATACGTTTGTTTCTTTCATTTTTATTTATTTTTTTTTTCTGTCCCTTATCTTTCTTTCATAAAAAGGAATGAATGGCTCGGCTAGATGGAATAACCGAGCCAGAACAGAAAAAAAGTAGAACAGGTATAAATAAGAAAATCTTAGTTAAGAGGGTTCATGTAAAGAACAGGTTCCAAATCACGATCGATTCCCTTTTCAAAACCTGCTGCAGCAGCTCGGGCTCTTCCTGCATGCCATAAATGGCCCACAAAAAAGAAGAATCCTAGAACAAAATGAGAAGTTGATAACCAACTTCTAGGAGAGACATAATTAACTGCATTGATCTCGGTAGCTACGCCACCCACGGAATTTAAAGAGCCTAAAGGAGCGTGGGTCATATATTCTGCTGAGCGTCGTTCTTGCCAAGGTTGTATGTCTTTTTTCAACCTACTCAAGTCCAAACCGTTGGGGCCCCTTAGAGGTTCTAACCATGGAGCACGAAGGTCCCAAAAACGCATAGTTTCCCCTCCAAAGATAACCTCCCCAGTTGGGGAACGCATTAGATATTTACCTAAACCTGTGGGTCCTTGAGCGGATCCCACATTAGCTCCAAGACGCTGGTCTCTAACTAGAAAAGTAAATGCTTGAGCTTGAGAAGCTTCTGGCCCGGTGGGTCCATAAAACTCACTCGGATAAGCTGTATTATTGAACCATACAAAACAACAAGCGATAAAACCAAAGACAGATAAAGCAGCTAAACTATAAGACAAGTAAGCTTCTCCAGACCATACAAATGCACGGCGAGCCCATGCGAAGGGTTTGGTTAAAATATGCCAAATTCCGCCAAATACACAAATAAAACCCAACCATACATGCCCACCAATTATATCTTCTAAATCATCTACACTAACAATCCACCCTTCTCCACCAAAAGGAGATTTTAGTAAATAACCAAATATAACACTGGGACTAAGGGTCAAATTGGTAATTTTTCTTACATCTCCCCCCCCAGGGGCCCAGGTATCATATACACCGCCAAAATAAAGAGCCTTGAGTACTAGAAGAAAAGCACCTAGACCTAACAAAATTAAGTGAATACCCAAAATTGTAGTCATTTTATTTCTATCTTTCCAGACATAACCAAAGAATGGAAAAGATTCCTCAAGAGTCTCGGGTCCCAGAAGCGCGTGATAAATGCCACCGAAGCCTAAGACTGCGGAGGAAATTAGGTGAAGTACGCCAGATACAAAGTACGGAAAAGTATCTAGAACTTCCCCCCCTGGCCCTACTCCCCAACCTAGAGTAGCTAAGTGTGGAAGTAAAATCAACCCTTGTTCATACATGGGCTTTTCTGGTACGAAATGGGCCACTTCAAATAGGTTCATTGCTCCGGCCCAGAATACGATTAATCCGGCATGAGCTACATGAGCTCCAAGCAGTTTACCGGACAAATTGATAAGTCTGGCATTCCCAGCCCACCAAGCAAAGCCGGTGGTTTCTTGGTCACGACCAGCTAAAACGAAAGTTCCATTAAAGAGCGTTTCCACGTGGTAGAACCTCCTCAGGGAATATAAGATTTTCATGAGGCTGATCCTGAGCTGCCATCCACGCACGAATACCCTCGTTTAAAAGAATATTTTTGGTGTAGAAAGTCTCAAATTCAGGATCTTCCGCTGCACGGATTTCCTGGGAAACAAAGTCATAGGCACGTAAGTTCAGAGCCAAGCCAACTACGCCAATAGCACTCATCCATAAACCGGTGACGGGTACAAATAGCATAAAGAAATGTAACCAACGTTTATTGGAAAAAGCAACACCAAAGATTTGGGACCAAAAGCGGTTAGCAGTGACCATTGAATAAGTTTCTTCAGCTTGAGTTGGGTTAAAAGCACGGAAGGTATTTGCACCATCACCGTCCTCAAATAGAGTGTTTTCTACGGTCGCTCCATGAATAGCGCATAGCAGAGCCGCACCTAATACTCCGGCAACTCCCATCATATGAAATGGGTTCAACGTCCAATTATGAAATCCTTGGAAGAAAAGGATGAATCGAAATATCGCTGCTACGCCAAAACTCGGCGCAAAGAACCAACCAGATTGCCCCAGTGGATAAATAAGGAATACAGAAACAAAAACAGCAATTGGACCAGAGAATGAGATTGCATTATAAGGCCGCAATTGAACAGACCGAGCAAGTTCAAATTGGCGTAACATGAAACCTATTAGTGCAAAAGCCCCGTGGAGAGCTACAAAAGTCCATAGACCGCCTAATTGACACCAACGAGTAAAATCTCCTTGTGCTTCGGGCCCCCATAGTAGCAACAAAGAGTGTGCTAAACTATTGGCAGGGGTAGAAACTGCTGCGGTTAAGAAATTACAACCTTCCAAATAGGAACTAGCCAATCCATGGGTATACCAAGAAGTTACAAAAGTTGTCCCTGTAAACCAACCCCCTAAAGCGAAATAAGCACAAGGAAAGAGCAATAGGCCAGACCATCCTACAAAAACGAAACGGTCCCTTCGTAACCAGTCATCCATAGTATCAAATAGATCATTTTCTTCTTTAGGAATTCTACCAAGGGCTATAGTCATAGTGATCCTCCTATTCAATTACTTCAACCATTTCCGAGCACCTCATATCACTTTCCAAGGCATATGATAGTTTTATTATCTGTGGACGATTTCTTTCTCGTTCAATGCCCTTTTTCAATGGTCTCGAAGAGAGAAATTTCCCATTTTTATCTATGGAGTCACAGTCACAACCGAGGTCGTGGTAAATCCATGAATTTGATTCGATTTGTTTTTCTTATACT
>NW_028259559.1:0-32874 GCF_056163025.1 Triticum urartu | reverse complement strand
TCGGAGCCGAGATATTCATCCGAGTCACTATGGGCGTATTTGTCCAATTGACACGTCTGAAGGAATCAATGTTGGACTTACTGGATCCTTAACAATTCATGCGAGAATTGATCACTTGTGGGGATCCATAGAGAGTCCGTTTTATGAAATATCTGCTGAGAAAGCAAAAGAAAAAAAAGAGAGACAGGTGGTTTATCTATCACCAAATAGAGATGAATATTATATGATAGCAGCAGGAAATTCTTTGTCCTTGAATCAAGGTATTCAGGAAGAACAGGTTGTTCCGGCTAGATACCGTCAAGAATTCTTGACTATTGCATGGGAACAGATTCATGTTAGAAGTATTTTTCCTTTCCAATATTTTTCTATTGGGGGTTCTCTCATTCCTTTTATTGAGCACAATGATGCGAATCGGGCTTTAATGAGTTCTAATATGCAGCGCCAAGCAGTTCCGCTTTCTCGGTCCGAGAAATGCATTGTTGGAACTGGATTGGAACGCCAAACAGCTCTAGATTCGAGGGTTTCCATTATAGCCGAACGCGAGGGAAAGATCATTTCTACTGATAGTCATAAGATACTTTTATCAAGTAGTGGGAAGACTATAAGTATTCCTTTAGTTAACCACCGTCGCTCTAACAAAAATACTTGTATGCACCAAAAACCCCGGGTTCCACGGGGTAAATCCATTAAAAAAGGACAAATTTTAGCAGAAGGAGCTGCTACAATTGGGGGCGAACTTGCTTTAGGAAAAAACGTATTAGTAGCTTATATGCCATGGGAAGGTTACAATTTTGAAGACGCAGTACTAATTAGCGAACGTTTGGTATATGAAGATATTTATACCTCTTTTCACATCCGGAAATATGAAATTCAGACGGATACGACAAGCCAGGGCTCCGCTGAAAAAATCACTAAAGAAATACCACATCTAGAAGAACATTTACTCCGCAATTTGGACAGAAATGGAGTTGTTAGGTTGGGATCCTGGGTAGAAACTGGTGATATTTTAGTAGGTAAATTAACGCCTCAGATAGCGAGCGAATCATCTTATATCGCGGAAGCTGGATTATTACGGGCCATATTTGGCCTTGAGGTTTCCACTTCAAAAGAAACTTCTCTGAAATTACCTATAGGTGGAAGAGGGCGCGTTATCGATGTGAAATGGATCCAAAGGGACCCGCTCGACATAATGGTTCGTGTATATATTTTACAGAAACGTGAAATCAAAGTTGGGGATAAAGTAGCCGGAAGACATGGGAATAAAGGGATCATTTCCAAAATTTTGCCTAGGCAAGATATGCCCTATTTGCAAGATGGAACACCCGTTGATATGGTCTTCAATCCCTTAGGAGTACCCTCCCGAATGAATGTGGGACAAATATTTGAAAGCTCGCTCGGATTAGCGGGGGATCTGCTAAAGAAACATTATAGAATAGCACCCTTTGATGAGAGATATGAGCAAGAGGCTTCAAGAAAACTTGTGTTTTCAGAATTATATGAAGCCAGTAAAGAAACAAAAAATCCATGGGTATTTGAACCCGAGTACCCGGGAAAAAGCAGAATATTTGATGGAAGAACAGGCGACCCCTTTGAGCAACCTGTTCTAATAGGGAAGTCCTATATCTTAAAATTAATTCATCAAGTTGATGAGAAAATTCATGGGCGTTCTACTGGGCCCTACTCACTTGTTACACAACAACCGGTTAGAGGAAGAGCCAAGCAAGGGGGACAACGAGTAGGAGAAATGGAAGTTTGGGCTTTAGAAGGATTTGGTGTTGCTCATATTTTACAAGAGATACTTACTTATAAATCTGACCATCTTATAGCTCGCCAAGAAATACTTAATGCTACGATCTGGGGAAAAAGAATACCTAATCATGAGGATCCTCCAGAATCTTTTCGAGTGCTCGTTCGAGAACTACGATCTTTGGCTCTAGAACTGAATCATTTCCTTGTATCTGAAAAGAACTTCCAGGTTAATAGGGAGGAAGTTTGATCGGAATAAATATAAATTCTTTTCTTATTTCTATTTTATGATTGACCAATATAAACATCAACAACTTCAAATTGGACTCGTTTCCCCTCAACAAATAAAGGCTTGGGCTAACAAAAACCTACCTAATGGAGAAGTCGTTGGCGAAGTCACAAGGCCCTCTACTTTTCATTATAAAACCGATAAACCAGAAAAAGATGGATTGTTTTGCGAAAGAATCTTTGGACCCATAAAAAGCGGGATTTGCGCTTGTGGCAATTCTCGAGCGAGCGGAGCTGAAAACGAAGACGAAAGATTTTGCCAAAAATGCGGGGTCGAATTTGTGGATTCTCGGATACGAAGATATCAAATGGGATACATCAAACTCGCATGTCCCGTGACTCATGTGTGGTATTTGAAAGGTCTTCCTAGTTATATCGCGAATCTTTTAGATAAACCTCTTAAGAAGTTGGAGGGCCTAGTATACGGCGATTTCTCTTTTGCTAGGCCCAGCACTAAAAAACCCACTTTTTTACGATTACGAGGTTTATTCGAAGAGGAAATTGCATCCTGTAACCACAGCATTTCTCCCTTTTTTTCTACCCCAGGCTTTGCAACATTTCGAAATCGGGAAATTGCGACAGGAGCAGGTGCTATTAGAGAACAATTAGCAGATTTGGATTTGCGAATTATTATAGAGAATTCTTTGGTCGAATGGAAGGAATTAGAAGACGAGGGGTATAGTGGAGATGAGTGGGAAGATAGAAAAAGACGAATAAGAAAAGTTTTTTTGATTAGACGCATGCAATTGGCGAAACATTTTATTCAAACAAATGTAGAACCAGAATGGATGGTTTTGTGCTTATTACCGGTTCTTCCTCCCGAATTGAGACCTATTGTTTATAGGTCTGGAGATAAAGTAGTGACTTCAGACATTAATGAACTTTATAAGAGAGTTATCCGTCGGAACAACAATCTTGCCTATCTATTAAAAAGAAGTGAATTAGCGCCAGCAGATTTAGTAATGTGCCAGGAAAAATTGGTACAAGAAGCCGTGGATACACTTCTTGATAGTGGGTCCCGCGGGCAACCGACGAGGGATGGTCACAATAAAGTATACAAATCACTTTCAGATGTAATTGAAGGTAAAGAGGGAAGGTTTCGCGAGACTCTGCTTGGGAAACGGGTCGATTACTCGGGGCGTTCTGTCATTGTTGTGGGTCCTTCGCTTTCATTACATCAATGTGGATTACCTCTAGAGATAGCAATAAAGCTTTTTCAGCTATTTGTAATTCGCGATTTAATCACGAAACGCGCCACTTCTAATGTAAGGATTGCTAAAAGGAAAATTTGGGAAAAAGAACCCATTGTATGGGAAATACTTCAAGAAGTTATGCGGGGACATCCTGTACTGTTAAATAGAGCACCTACCCTGCATAGATTAGGCATACAGGCCTTTCAACCCACTTTAGTAGAGGGGCGTACTATTTCTTTACACCCATTAGTGTGTAAGGGTTTCAATGCGGACTTTGATGGAGATCAAATGGCTGTTCATCTACCTTTATCCTTGGAAGCTCAGGCAGAAGCCCGTTTACTTATGTTTTCTCATATGAATCTCTTATCTCCCGCTATTGGGGATCCTATTTGCGTACCAACCCAAGACATGCTTATCGGGCTTTATGTATTAACGATTGGAAAGCGTCGAGGTATTTGTGCAAATAGATATAATAGTTGCAGAAACTACCCAAATCTAAAAGTAAATTACAATAATAATAATAATTTTAAATATAGGAAAGATAAAGAACCCCATTTTTCTAGTTCTTATGATGCACTGGGAGCTTATAGACAAAAACTAATCAGTTTAGATAGTCCCTTGTGGCTACGATGGAACCTGGATCAACGCGTCATTGGGTCAAGAGAAGTTCCGATTGAAGTTCAATATGAATCTTTGGGGACTTATCATGAGATTTATGCCCACTATCTAATAATGGGAAATAGAAAAAAAGAAATTCGTTCGATATACATTCGAACCACTCTTGGTCATATTTCTTTTTATAGAGAAATAGAGGAAGCCATACAAGGATTTAGTCAGGCCTATTCATACACTACCTAAACAAGAAAGTTAGATTCGGCGATGCCCCTCCCCTTTCGGGGGGCATTCCGATTTCCCTAGTATCATCATTATTTGCCACGCGAATCCAGATTGAGATTGAGGCAATTAAGTTAATTAAATTTTCGAATCACTGACTCAGGCCCATTGTCGAATCCTACTCAGCAATTGTCGAATCCTACTCAGCCGAAAAGGGGGTACTTATGTATGGCGGAACGGGCCAATCTGGTCTTTCATAATAAAGAGATAGACGGAACTGGTATGAAACGACTTATTAGCAGATTAATAGATCATTTTGGAATGGGATATACATCCCATATACTGGATCAACTAAAGACTCTGGGCTTCCATCAAGCCACTACTACATCGATTTCGTTAGGAATCGAGGATCTTTTAACAATACCCTCTAAGGGATGGTTAGTCCAAGACGCGGAACAACAGAGTTTTCTTTTGGAGAAACACTATTATTATGGGGCTGTACACGCGGTAGAAAAATTACGCCAATCTGTTGAGATATGGTATGCGACAAGTGAATATTTGAAACAAGAAATGAATTCAAATTTTCGGATAACGGATCCTTCTAATCCAGTCTATCTAATGTCTTTTTCAGGAGCCAGAGGAAATGCATCTCAAGTACACCAATTAGTAGGTATGAGAGGATTAATGTCGGACCCTCAAGGACAAATGATTGATTTACCTATTCAAAGCAATTTACGCGAGGGACTTTCTTTGACAGAATATATAATTTCCTGCTATGGAGCCCGCAAAGGGGTTGTAGATACTGCTGTGCGAACAGCAGATGCTGGATATCTTACACGTAGACTTGTTGAAGTAGTTCAACATATTATTGTGCGTAGAAGAGATTGTGGTACTATCCGAGGTATTTCTGTAAGTCCTCAAAATGGGATGACGGAAAAACTTTTTGTCCAAACACTAATTGGTCGTGTATTAGCAGACGATATATATATCGGTTCACGATGCATTGCCGCGCGAAATCAAGATATTGGAATTGGATTAGTCAATCGATTCATAACTGCCTTTCGAGCACAACCATTTCGAGCACAACCAATATATATTAGAACCCCCTTTACTTGCCGAAGCACTTCTTGGATCTGTCAATTATGCTATGGCCGGAGTCCTACTCATAGTGATCTGGTCGAATTGGGAGAAGCCGTAGGTATTATTGCAGGTCAATCAATTGGGGAGCCAGGGACTCAACTAACATTAAGAACTTTTCATACTGGCGGAGTATTCACAGGGGGTACTGCCGACCTTGTACGATCCCCTTCGAATGGAAAAATAAAATTCAATGAGAATTTGGTTCACCCCACACGTACCCGTCATGGGCAGCCTGCTTTTCTATGTTATATAGACTTGCATGTAACTATTCAGAGTCAAGATATTCTATATAGTGTGAATATTCCCTCAAAAAGCTTGATTCTAGTGCAAAATGATCAATATGTAAAATCCGAACAAGTAATTGCGGAGATTCGTGCCGGAACGTCCACTTTACATTTTAAAGAAAGGGTACAAAAGCATATTTATTCTGAATCAGACGGCGAAATGCACTGGAGTACTGATGTTTACCATGCGCCCGAATATCAATATGGTAATCTTCGCCGATTACCAAAAACAAGCCATTTATGGATATTGTCAGTAAGTATGTGCAGATCCAGTATAGCGTCTTTTTCACTCCACAAGGATCAAGATCAAATGAATACTTATGGTAAAAAAGATAGGGAAATTCTTGATTATTCAACGTCGGATCGAATCATGTCCAATGGCCATTGGAATTTTATCTATCCTTCTATTTTTCAAGATAATTCAGATTTGTTGGCGAAAAAGCGAAGAAATAGGTTCGTCATTCCATTACAATATCATCAAGAACAAGAGAAAGAACTAATATCCTGTTTTGGGATTTCGATTGAAATCCCCCTTATGGGTGTTTTACGTAGAAATACTATTTTTGCTTATTTTGACGATCCCCGATACAGAAAAGATAAAAAGGGTTCAGGAATTGTTAAATTTAGATATAGGACCCTAGAAGAAGAATATAGGACTCGAGCGGAAGACTCAGAAGAGGAATATGAGACCCTAGAAGACGAATACAGGACCCGAGAGGACGAATATGAATATGAAACCCTAGAAGAATCTAAATATGGAATCCTAGAAGACGAATACGAATATGAAACCCTAGAAGACGAATATGGGAGCCCAGAAAACGAATATGGGAACCCAGAGAACGAATATAGGACTTTAGAGAAAGACTCAGAAGAGGAATATGGGAGCCCAGAGAGCAAATATAGGACCCAAGAGGACGAATATGGAACTCTAGAGGAAGACTCAGAAGACGAATATGGCAGCCCCGGGGAAAGCGCAGAGGAAAAATATGGTACTTTAGAGGAAGACTCAGAAGAAGATTCAGAGGACGAATACGAGAGCCCAGAGGAAGATTCCATCTTAAAAAAAGAGGGTTTGATTGAGCATCGAGGAACAAAAGAATTTAGTCTAAAATACCAAAAAGAAGTAGATCGGTTTTTTTTCATTCTTCAAGAACTTCATATCTTGCCGAGATCTTCATCCCTAAAGATACTTGACAATAGTATTATTGGAGTGAATACACAACTCACAAAAAATACAAGAAGTCGACTAGGCGGACTGGTCCGAGTGAAGAGAAAAAAAAGCCATACGGAACTCAAAATATTTTCCGGAGATATTCATTTTCCTGAAGAGGCGGATAAGATATTAGGTGGCTGTTTGATACCGCCAGAAAGACAAAAAAAAGATTCTAAGGAATCAAAAAAAAGGAAAAATTGGGTCTATGTTCAACGGAAAAAAATTCTCAAGAGCAAGGAAAAGTATTTTGTTTCCGTTCGCCCTACAGTGGCATATGAAATGGACGAAGGAAGAAATTTAGCAACACTTTTCCCGCAGGATCTCTTGCAAGAAGAAAATAATCTCCAAATTCGACTTGTCAATTTTATTTCTCATGAAAATAGCAAGTTAACTCAAAGAATTTATCACACAAATAGTCAATTTGTTAGAACTTGCTTAGTAGTGAATTGGGAACAAGAAGAAAAAGAAAAGGCTGGTGCTTCCCTTGTTGAGGTAAGAGCAAATGATCTTATTCGCGATTTCCTAAGAATTGAGTTAGTCAAGTCCACTATTTCGTATACACGAAAAAGGTATGGTAGGACAAGTGCAGGACCGATTCCCCATAATAGGTTAGATCGCGCCAATATCAATTCTTTTTATTCCAAGGCGAAGATTGAATCACTTAGCCAACATCCAGAAGCTATTGGCACTTTGTTGAATCGAAATAAAGAATACCACTCTTTGATGATTTTGTCGGCATCCAACTGTTCTCGAATTGGTTTATTCAAGAATTCAAAACATCCCAATGCGATAAAAGAATGGAATCCTAGAATTCCTATTCGAGAAATTTTTGGGCCCTTAGGCGCTATTGTAGCTAGTATATCGCATTTTTCTTCATCTTACTATTTACTAACGCATAATAAAATCCTGTTAAAAAAATATTTGTTCGTTGACAATTTAAAACAAACCTTCCAAGTACTTCAAGAACTTAAATACTCTTTAATAGATGAAAATAAAAGGATTTCTAATTTCGATAGTAACATAATGTTGGATCCATTCCTTTTGAATTGTCACTTTGTCCATCATGATTCTTGGGAAGAGACATTGGCAATAATTCACCTTGGACAATTTATTTGTGAAAATGTATGTCTATTTAAATCGCACATAAAAAAATCCGGTCAAATTTTCATTGTAAATATGAATTCCTTTGTTATAAGAGCAGCTAAACCTTATTTGGCCACTACAGGAGCAACTGTTAATGGTCATTATGGAGAAATCCTTTACAAGGGAGATAGGTTAGTTACGTTTATATATGAAAAATCGAGATCTAGTGACATAACGCAAGGTCTTCCAAAAGTGGAACAAATCTTTGAAGCGCGTTCAATTGATTCATTATCCCCGAATCTCGAAAGGAGAATTGAGGATTGGAATGAGCGTATACCAAGAATTCTTGGGGTCCCTTGGGGATTCTTGATTGGAGCTGAGCTAACCATAGCCCAAAGTCGTATCTCTTTGGTTAATAAAATCCAAAAGGTTTATCGATCCCAAGGGGTACAGATCCATAATAGACATATAGAGATTATTATACGCCAAGTAACATCAAAAGTGCGGGTTTCCGAAGATGGAATGTCTAATGTTTTTTCGCCTGGGGAATTAATCGGACTATTGCGAGCGGAACGAGCAGGACGAGCTTTGGATGAATCGATCTATTATCGGGCAATCTTATTGGGAATAACAAGGGCTTCCCTGAATACCCAAAGTTTCATATCTGAAGCAAGTTTTCAAGAAACTGCTCGAGTTTTAGCAAAAGCTGCCCTACGAGGTCGCATTGATTGGTTGAAAGGCTTGAAAGAAAACGTAGTTCTGGGGGGGATTATACCTGTTGGTACCGGATTCCAAAAATTTGTGCATCGTTCCCCACAAGACAAGAACCTTTATTTCGAAATAAAAAAAAAAAATCTATTCGCGTCGGAAATGAGAGATTTTTTGTTTCTCCATACAGAATTAGTTTCTTCAGATTCTGACGTAACAAACAATTTTTATGAGACATAAGAACCCCCATAAAAATATTTTTTACTTTACTAGACTTTTGAACTTAGAACACTAACAGGTCAAATTTTAGATTTTTAAGATTTTTATTTTAATAAGTAAAACAAGTCAGTTAATTCATTAAGGTGGTTATGTTTATACCATGTATCAATGGCCAACTCTTATCTTAGTACAAGGTTCTCTCGGAACAATTATTATTTATTTCAAGCTATTTCGGATCTTTCTTAATCTTCAAAAAGAACTAAATTCCGTAATGGAATGGTAGGATTAAAAAAAAGGAAGTGTGGAAAAAATGACAAGAAGATATTGGAACATTAATTTGAAAGAGATGATAGAAGCAGGAGTTCATTTTGGTCATGGTATTAAGAAATGGAATCCTAAAATGGCCCCTTACATTTCGGCAAAGCGTAAAGGTACTCATATTATAAATCTCGCTAGAACGGCTCGTTTTTTATCAGAAGCTTGTGATTTAGTTTTTGATGCAGCAAGTCAGGGAAAAAGTTTCTTAATTGTTGGTACCAAAAAAAGAGCAACAGATTTAGTAGCATCAGCTGCAATAAGGGCTCGTTGTCATTATGTTAATAAAAAGTGGTTCAGTGGTATGTTAACGAATTGGTCGATTACGAAAACTAGACTTTCTCAATTTAGAGACTTAAGAGCAGAAGAAAAAATGGGAAAATTCCACCATCTCCCAAAAAGAGATGTGGCAATCTTGAAGAGAAAATTATCTACTTTGCAAAGGTATCTCGGCGGGATCAAATATATGACGAGATTGCCAGACATTGTGATCGTCCTTGATCAGCAAAAAGAGTATATAGCTCTTCGGGAATGTGCCATTTTGGGGATTCCTACTATTTCTTTAGTCGATACAAATTGTGACCCGGATCTCGCGAATATATCGATTCCAGCCAACGATGACACTATGACTTCAATTCGATTGATTCTTAACAAATTAGTATTTTCAATTTGTGAGGGCCGTTCTCTCTATATAAGAAATCGTTGATTAAGAATATATAGTGAATTCTTGGGCAACTGCGTAAATTTATGGAATCACTTACTTTACTATATCTTTTTTTTTGCATAGAATTTTTTTTGCATAGAAAAAAGAAGGGGAATATTGATATATATTAGAGGGTATTGATATATATTATGATCTGATGTGCTTTCTTGGTATCCTAAATATAAGATTAATACTTCAAGTTGCTGAGTTGAGAAAGAGATGGTTGAATCAAAAGAATTCCTTTTTTGAAGTTCAATTTTTATCAGAGGACAATATGAATATTATACCTTGTTCCATTAAAACACTCAAGGGGTTATACGATATATCGGGTGTAGAAGTAGGCCAACACTTCTATTGGCAAATAGGAGGTTTCCAAATTCATGCCCAAGTACTCATCACTTCTTGGGTCGTAATTACTATCTTGCTAGGTTCAGTTGTCATAGCTGTTCGGAATCCACAAACCATCCCGACCGACGGTCAGAATTTTTTTGAATATGTCCTTGAGTTTATTCGAGACTTGAGCAAAACTCAGATTGGAGAAGAATATGGTCCCTGGGTTCCCTTTATTGGAACTATGTTCCTTTTTATTTTTGTTTCGAATTGGTCGGGTGCTCTTTTACCTTGGAAAATTATAGAGTTACCCCATGGGGAATTAGCAGCGCCCACGAATGATATAAATACTACTGTTGCTTTAGCTTTACTCACGTCAGCGGCATATTTTTATGCTGGTCTTAGCAAAAAAGGATTGAGCTATTTCGAGAAATATATTAAACCAACTCCAATCCTTTTACCAATTAACATCCTAGAAGATTTCACAAAACCATTATCGCTTAGCTTTCGACTTTTCGGGAATATATTGGCGGATGAATTAGTCGTTGTTGTTCTTGTTTCTTTAGTCCCCTTAGTAATCCCTATACCGGTCATGTTTCTTGGATTATTTACAAGCGGTATTCAAGCTCTTATTTTTGCAACATTAGCCGCAGCCTATATAGGTGAATCCATGGAGGGTCATCATTGAATTGACTCTTTTTGGAAATAGTATTTTTTTTTTTTGCAGCTTAGCTCAATTCATGCATGGTTCCAGATAATCTGCTTGGTTGCAAAAAAATAGTTAGAAATGCGTATGAATATATAGCCTAGAGTTGTAGGAGAGAGAATAGAATAGACTATATTATGGAATTTTCAAAGTATATATGCATTAAGGAGGGTGGAGTCAGGCTAGATCTATACTATAATATCCTTAATGTCTATAAGTGGAGTCCTCTTTTATGCAGGTTTCCACTTTAAGCAATGATTTTAGAATCCGATTCAATAGAAAATGAGAAAATATGCAAACAAAATAGAAGAAACAAATGTATATATATAGGATATTATATTATATATTCCTAGGTTAGATTCATTATCTAATCCGATATATGGATATGGAATTCCCTTCTATGTAGTTCGGACAATTCACATTATCATTTCAATTTGATTTCAATTTGTACTTTTTAGTTACTTTACTTCTCCCCAATAGAGCTTAGAAGTAAGAATTTATTGGTTGATTGTATCCTTAACCATTTCTTTTTTTTGACACGAGGAACTACTCACCATGAATCCACTAATTGCTGCTGCTTCTGTTATTGCTGCTGGATTGGCCGTAGGGCTTGCTTCTATTGGACCTGGAGTTGGTCAAGGTACTGCTGCAGGACAAGCTGTAGAAGGTATTGCGAGACAGCCAGAAGCAGAAGGTAAAATACGAGGTACTTTATTGCTTAGTCTAGCTTTTATGGAAGCTTTAACAATTTATGGACTAGTTGTGGCACTAGCGCTTTTATTTGCGAACCCTTTTGTTTAATCTTAAAAAAAAAATTCTTTCGATTTCGATTAGATACTTTTTTCTTTTTTTAGTAAATTGGTATTTGCTTCCACAATTCCAATTATATCAATACTTTATTTAATTTACTCCTATTTATTACTCCTGGAATTATCTATTTATCGGGACAGATAATACCCCATTCTAGGAAGGGCTGAGTTGAGTATTATTAATTTAGAAGATATGCTCACCTTCTTATTTCCCGTCCTTAGTTTAGGAAAGTGGAAAGTTTTTTCCTTTTATTTTAGGAATTTTGGGAACAGAACATTTCAACAAAGGAAGTCTTTCACCGGTCAAACAAGACGTAAGACTTAATCTAAAAGAAATTACTAGATTGAATCTATTTGCATTAAAAAAACCGATCAAAAAAGGGCGAGCGAAGTAAGTGATCGAAAAACTTTGTTCTTTGTTCGTCCTATCTATAAGAGGAGAGCATATGAAAAATGTAACCCATTCTTTCGTTTTTTTAGCTCACTGGCCATCCGCTGGCAGTTTCGGGCTTAATACCGATATTTTAGCAACAAATCTAATAAATCTAACTGTAGTGGTTGGTGTTTTGATTTTTTTTGGAAAGGGAGTGTGTGCGAGTTGTCTATTTCAAGAATAGATTGGATCTATCCGGCTGCACTTTATAATATTTTTTAGTATTTTTCGGATAAATAAGAAAAGGGTGCACGATCTCGACGAATTACTTCTGAATAAATTCAGAAATCATATGGAAGAACCATAGCATTTCGCGACTCATTGGTAAATCAACTTTGATTCTCTATAAACCAAGAATGTGAGACCATTAACACGGTTAAAGCTAAACTGCTTGAAGTCCAGGCAAAAAGAGGTACTCTTTCTACAACTATATTAGTATTAGTACCAATTTAAACGGGAAATAGCTAATGTAAAATTTATCTGATATAGAACACTCATATCGATAAAATGGTTTGAACTATTTACTAGAAAAAAAAGGGGGCACCCTGCCCTTTTTTAACCAATGCCGAATCGACGACCTATGTATAAAAAAGAGAAATTTTTTGGATTTGAAGAAAAAAAAAATAAAAAAGAATTCTATTAATTTTCATTTTCCATTTATTTAGTTAGTTTTTCTTAATGAAATTGAAATTATTAACTAGAGGGCAAATAAAAATAAAGAAACAACTTTGCTGACCATGATATATTTTTATCTAGGCGGAAGAGTCCTCTTAATATTTATCTAGTCTTATATAGGTTTCGGTATATTGAAATATAAACATAAAAAAGAAGATAGAGGATAGGCTCATTACTTAAAAAAAAGATATGGAAATAGCTATAGAAAAAAAAAAAGGAGCGTGAGAGCCAAATGAATCGAAAGATTCATGTTTGGTTCGGGAAGAGATCATAAAAGTTGTAAACTTACAAAATAATCTACTTTCATTAAAAGATTTATTAGATAATCGAAAACAGAGGATCTTGAGTACTATTCGAAATTCAGAAGAATTGCGTAGAGGGACCATTGAGCAACTCGAAAAAGCTCGGATTCGATTACAGAAAGTCGAACTAGAAGCGGATGAGTATCGAATGAATGGATACTCTGAGATAGAACGAGAAAAAGCAAATTTGATTAATGCTACTTCTATTAGTTTGGAACAATTGGAAAAGTCTAAAAACGAAACCCTTTATTTTGAAAAACAAAGGGCAATGAATCAGGTCCGACAGCGGGTTTTCCAACAGGCCGTACAAGGAGCTCTAGGAACTCTGAATAGTTGTTTGAATACCGAGTTACATTTCCGTACGATTCGTGCTAATATTGGCATTCTCGGGTCCCTGGAATGGAAGAAATAATTAAATTAATTAGGCCTTGAACTTCTACTTTCGTTTAGAATTTAGGCATTATTTTTCCCCTTGCTTCCGAAAAAAGAGTCAAGAAACACTAATGGCAACCCTTCGAGTCGACGAAATTCATAAAATTCTCCGCGAACGTATTGAACAATATAATAGGAAAGTAGGGATTGAGAATATAGGTCGCGTAGTTCAAGTGGGGGATGGGATTGCTCGTATTATAGGTCTTGGTGAAATAATGTCAGGTGAATTAGTCGAATTTGCAGAAGGTACTAGGGGTATTGCTCTGAATTTGGAATCCAAAAATGTTGGGATTGTATTAATGGGCGATGGGTTGATGATACAAGAGGGAAGTTTTGTAAAAGCAACAGGAAGAATTGCTCAGATACCCGTGAGTGAGGCTTACTTGGGTCGTGTTGTAAATGCTCTGGCTAAACCTATTGATGGGAAAGGCGAAATTATAGCTTCCGAATCTCGCTTAATTGAATCTCCTGCTCCAAGTATAATTTCCAGGCGTTCCGTATACGAACCTCTTCAAACAGGGCTTATTGCTATCGATTCGATGATCCCTATAGGGCGCGGTCAGCGAGAGTTAATTATTGGGGACAGACAGACTGGCAAAACAGCAGTAGCCACAGATACAATTCTCAATCAAAAAGGGCAAGGTGTAATATGTGTTTATGTAGCTATCGGTCAAAGAGCATCCTCCGTAGCTCAAGTAGTAACTACTTTCCATGAGGAGGGGGCCATGGAATACACTATTGTAGTAGCTGAAATGGCGGATTCACCTGCTACATTACAATACCTCGCTCCTTATACGGGAGCAGCCCTGGCTGAGTATTTTATGTACCGCGAACGGCATACTTTAATAATTTATGATGATCTCTCCAAACAGGCACAAGCTTATCGCCAAATGTCCCTTCTATTAAGAAGACCTCCCGGACGTGAGGCTTATCCAGGGGATGTTTTTTATTTGCATTCACGCCTTTTAGAAAGAGCCGCTAAATTAAATTCTCTTTTAGGCGAAGGAAGTATGACCGCTTTACCAATAGTTGAGACTCAATCTGGAGACGTTTCCGCCTATATTCCTACTAATGTAATCTCCATTACAGATGGACAAATATTCTTATCTGCGGATCTATTCAATGCCGGAATTCGACCCGCTATTAATGTGGGTATTTCTGTTTCCAGAGTAGGATCCGCGGCTCAAATTAAAGCCATGAAACAAGTAGCTGGCAAATCAAAATTGGAACTAGCGCAATTCGCAGAGTTACAAGCCTTTGCACAATTCGCCTCTGCTCTCGATAAAACAAGTCAGAATCAATTGGCAAGGGGTCGACGATTAAGGGAATTGCTTAAACAATCCCAGGCAAATCCTCTCCCAGTGGAAGAGCAGATAGCTACTATTTATACCGGAACAAGAGGATATCTTGATTCGTTAGAAATTGAACAGGTAAATAAATTTCTGGATGAGTTACGTAAACATCTAAAAGATACTAAACCTCAATTCCAAGAAATTATATCTTCTAGCAAGACATTCACCGAGCAAGCGGAAATCCTTTTGAAGGAAGCTATTCAGGAACAGCTGGAACGGTTTTCTCTTCAGTAACAAATAAATTTTGCATGTCTACTCTTGTTAGTAGAATAGGAATCGTTGAGAAAGCTTTTTCATTTGAATCATGCAAAAAAGTTTTCTTTGTTTTTAGTTTAGTATAGTTATTTAAAGAATAGATAGAAATAAGATTGCGTCCAATAGGATTTGAACCTATACCAAAGGTTTAGAAGACCTCTGTCCTATCCATTAGACAATGGACGCTTTTCTTTCATATTTTATTCTTTCTTTTATTTTTTTGCTTCTTCCGAGAAAAAACTGTTAGACCAAAACTCTTTTAGGAAATCAAAAAATCCAGATACAAATGCATGATGTATATATTATATCATGCATATATCATAAAGAAGGAGTATGGAGGCGGTAGTGGGAATCGAACCCGCAACCCCAAGGTTATGAGCCTTATGAGCTACCAAACTGCTCTATACTCTTAAACTAAAGAGGGGTAACTAGTGGATAAAAGAGGGTTGGATACGCCCCTCTACCAATATCTATACAAATAGAATAGTCCATTTATACAGAATGGTAAAGAGGGCTCCTCTATGATTATCAATTCCAGAAATCCATACAAATACGAAAGGGTATTTTATCCTTACCAACTGGATCTTGTTGCACCCGGTAACAAACATTCATAAACCATTTCTCGAAGTACGTGTCCGGATAGCCCAAAATGTCGATAGTTAGCTCTAGGTCTTCCGGTCAAAAAACAACGTCGATGAAGGCGTGTAGGTGCACTATTACGCGGTAGGGATTGCAATTTTTCTCGCATTTTCGTTTTTTCACTCAAACTCAAGGGAGAAACTTTGCTTCTTATCTTTTTTTTTAAAGATTGACGAATCAAATGATATTTCTGTTCTAATTTCTGCCGCTTCTTCTCCCTCTGAATCAAACTTTTTTTTGCCATAATGTGTCGTTGCTATTATTACCAAGTATACGGTTCTAATCCTAGATGGAAAAATAAATAGAAAAAGAAATCTAAAAAGGCAGATCCTCCCTCTCTATCAAGAGTAATGAACTAGGTGCTGATACAGTACAAAAAAACAAACTAAATTAACCAAACTTGCCTGATGTTGAGGCAATCAAGAAAGCTGCATAAGTGAATATATAACCCACGGAAAAGTGAGCTAATCCAACCAATCTTGCTTGCACAATGGAAAGAGCCACGGGCTTATCTCTCCAGCGAATTAAATTAGCTAAAGGTGTGCGTTCATGAGCCCATGCTAAAGTCTCAATTAATTCCTGCCAATTCCCCCGCCAGGAAATTAAGAACATAAATCCAGTAGCCCAAACAAGATGTCCAAATAAGAACATCCACGCCCATACCGATAAACTATTCATCCCAAAAGGATTATATCCATTGATAAGTTGTGAAGAGTTTAACCATAGGTAATCTCTTAACCATCCCATCAAATAAGTGGAGGATTCATTAAATTGTGAAACGTTGCCCTGCCATAATGTGATATGTTTCCAATGCCAATAAAAAGTAACCCACCCAATGGTATTTAACATCCAGAAAACTGCCAAATAAAATGCGTCCCAAGCAGAAATATCACAAGTACCGCCGCGCCCTGGGCCGTCACAAGGAAAACTATATCCAAAATCCTTTTTATCTGGCATTAATTTGGAACCGCGTGCATCTAAAGCGCCCTTTACTAAAATCAATGTAGTTGTATGCAAACCTAGAGCAATAGCATGATGAACCAAGAAATCCCCAGGTCCTATTGTTAAGAAAAGCGAATTACTATTCTCATTAACAGCATTCAACCATCCGGGCAACCATAGGCTTCGACCCGCATTGAAAGCGGGGCCATTCGTTGAAGATAAGAGTATATCGAACCCATATGTCGTCTTGCCATGAGCAGATTGTATCCATTGGGCAAATATAGGTTCGATCAAGATTTGCTTTTCTGGAGTACCAAAAGCAAGCATGACGTCGTTATGAACATAAAGGCCCAAGGTATGGAATCCTAGAAAGAGGCTAGCCCAACTTAAATGAGATATGATAGCTTCTTTATGGTCTAACATTCTTGCCAATACATTATCCTCATTCTGTTCCGGATTGTAATCCCTAATGAAAAAAATAGCTCCATGAGCAAAAGCCCCTGTCATGATGAACCCTGCAATATATTGGTGATGAGTATATAAAGCAGCTTGAGTAGTAAAGTCTTGTGCTATGAATGCATAAGGAGGTAAAGAGTACATATGTTGAGCTACTAAGGAAGTAATAACCCCTAAAGAAGCTAGAGCAAGACCTAACTGAAAATGAATCGAATTGTTGATTGTGTCATAAAGGCCCTTATGCCCACGCCCTAATCGACCCCCCGGAGGAGTATGCGCTTCTAAAAGATCTTTAATACTGTGCCCAATTCCGAAGTTAGTTCGATACATGTGACCGGCAATGAGAAAAATAAATGCAATAGCTAAATGATGGTGAGCCATATCGGTCAGCCACAAACTTTGTGTTTGTGGATGGAATCCCCCAAGAAGAGTTAGAATGGCAGTTCCCGCTCCTTGAGCGGTACCAAATAAATGATTACTCGAATCAGGGTTTTGGGCATAAAGATTCCATTGACCCGTCAAAAGGGGTCCCAACCCCTGGGGATAGGGTAATACATCTAAGAAATTATTCCATCGAACGTACTCCCCCCTGGATGCGGGAATAGCAACATGAACTAAATGTCCTGTCCAAGCCAAAGAACTTACCCCGAAAAGTCCTGACAAATGATGATTGAGACGAGATTCCGCGTTTTTGAACCACGAAAGGCTTGGTTTCCATTTGGGTTGTAGATGTAACCAACCCGCTATTAAGGACAGCGTAGAAAGAAATAATAGAAAAAGAGCTCCAGTATAAAGATCCTCATTGGTGCGTAATCCTATTGTATACCACCACTGATAAACTCCAGAATAAGCAATATTCACTGGACCAGCAGCACCTCCTCGAGTAAAGGCTTCCACAGCGGGTTGACCAAAATGAGGATCCCAAATCGCATGAGCAATAGGTCTTACGTGTAAAGGATCCTGTATCCATGATTCAAAATTTCCTTGCCAAGCTACATGAAACAGATTTCCGGACGTCCATAGAAAGATTATTGCTAATTGCCCAAAGTGAGAAGCAAAAATGTTCTGATAAAGACGTTCTTCAGTAATATCATCATGACTTTCGAAATCATGTGCGGTAGCAATACCAAACCAAATACGACGAGTAGTGGGGTCCTGAGCTAAGCCTTGGCTAAACCTGGGAAATCTTAATTCCATAATGCCTTTCAAATCCTCCTAGCCACTATCCTACTGCAATAATTCTCGCTAAGAAGAATGCCCATGTCGTGGCAATTCCACCCAGAAGGTAATGGGTTACTCCTACAGCGCGTCCTTGTATAATGCTCAAGGCTCTAGGCTGAGTAGCAGGAGCAACTTTTAATTTGTTATGAGCCCAAACGATAGATTCAATGAGTTCTTGCCAATAACCACGGCCGCTGAATAAAAACATTAAACTGAAGGCCCAGACAAAATGAGCACCTAAGAAAAAAAGACCATATGCAGATAATGAAGAACCATAAGACTGAATGACTTGCGATGCCTGTGCCCACAAGAAATCTCGAAGCCACCCATTAATCGTAATGGAACTCTGTGCAAAGTTTCCCCCTGTAATATGAGTTACCACCCCTTGATCACTTATAGTACCCCAAACATCCGACTGCATTTTCCAACTGAAATGGAAAATGACTACCGAAATTGCATTGTACATCCAGAATAAACCTAAGAAAACATGATCCCAGGCGGATACTTGACATGTTCCCCCTCGGCCAGGCCCATCGCAAGGAAAGCGAAAACCTAGATTTGCTTTATCGGGTATCAAACGGGAACTCCGAGCAAATAAAACACCTTTCAAAAGTATTAATACAGTCACATGTATGGTAAATGCATGAATGTGATGGACTAAAAAATCTGCGGTTCCTAATGGAATAGGTAACAAAGCCACTTTGCCACCTACTGCTACTAACTCGCCGCCTCCCCACGTTAAGCTAGTACTTGTTGTTGCACCAGGAGCTGTTACGCCAGGCGCAGTAGCATGGATATTTTGTACCCATTGAGCAAAGATAGGTTGTAATTGTATGGCAGTATCCGAAAACATATCTTGTGGACGGCCTAAAGCACTCATGGTATCATTATGAATGTACAAGCCAAAACTGTGAAAACCTAGAAATATACATACCCAGTTAAGGTGGGATATGATTGCATCGCGGTGTCTAAGGACGCGATCTAATAGATCGTTGTATCGAGTAGTTGGATCATAGTCTCTTACCATAAAAATTGCTGCATGTGCAGCAGCACCGACTATTAGAAATCCGCCAATCCACATGTGGTGTGTGAACAAGGAAAGTTGTGTACCATAGTCAGTAGCTAGGTATGGATAGGGAGGCATAGAATACATATGATGAGCTACAACAATGGTTGTAGAGCCTAGCATAGCTAGGTTAAGAGATAATTGAGCATGCCATGACGTTGTTAAGATTTCATAAAGACCCTTATGGCCTTGTCCTGTAAATGGGCCCTTGTGAGCCTCCAAAATATCTTTAAGTCCATGGCCAATACCCCAATTGGTCCTATACATATGACCTGCGATTAGGAAAAGAATAGCAATAGCTAAATGATGGTGCGCAATATCGGTCAGCCAGAGACCACCGGTTACTGGATCTAGTCCTCCGCGAAAAGTCAGAAATTCTGCGTATTTGGACCAATTTAAAGTGAAAAAAGGGGTTGCTCCTTCGGCAAAACTAGGATAAAGTTGAGCCAAAAGGTCCCGATTCAAGATAAATTCATGAGGAAGTGGTATCTCTTTAGGATCCACCCCAGCGTCAAGAAATTGGTTAATTGGTAAAGATACATGAATTTGGTGCCCCGCCCAAGAAAGAGACCCAAGTCCTAATAATCCCGCTAAGTGGTGATTCAACATGGATTCTACATCTTGGAACCAGGCCAATTTGGGAGCGGCTTTGTGATAATGGAACCAACCAGCAAAAAGCATTAACGCTGCAAAAATCAATGCACCAATTGCAGTACAATAGAGTTGTAATTCACTAGTTATTCCAGATGCTCGCCAAAGCTGAAAAAAACCAGAGGTTATTTGGATTCCTCGGAAACCCCCGCCTACATCACCATTCAATATTTCTTGCCCTACTATAGGCCAAACTACCTGAGCACTGGGTCCAATGTGAGTAGGATCACTTAGCCATGCTTCATAATTGGAAAAACGGGCGCCATGAAAGTACATGCCACTCAACCAAAGAAAGATAATGGAAAGTTGCCCGAAATGAGCACTAAAGACTTTTCGAGAAATCTCCTCCAAATCACCAGTATGACTATCGAAATCGTGAGCATCAGCATGTAGGTTCCAGATCCAAGTGGTAGTATCAGGGCCCTTAGCTAGTGTTCTTGAGAAATGGCCGGGTCTGGCCCATTCCTCAAAAGATGTTTTTACAGGATCCCTATCCACAACAATTTTTACTTCTGGTTCCGGCGAACGAATAATCATTAAGTCCTCCTCTTTCCGGACAAGACATACAAAGAGACCCGCCAACTGTCTTTTTAGTGAATCTTTGAAAGATATATATTTTGAAAGATAGATTTTGAAAGATAGATTTTGAAAGATAGATATTGTGATTAGTTCTTTTCTTTACTATCTACCATCCTTCTATTTTTTTTTTAGTTATTCACTGGAGCAATTATATATTGAAGTCAATCCGAGGCAAGTGTTCGGGTCTATTATGACATAAAGATTAGGTGCCTAACGGACATTGTTTATCTTGAAAAACAAATATTTCTCGACGTAAGAAAAAAATCTTTTTTATTTTTAATTTAAGAAACTAGTGTATTTTTTTTGAGGGCATAAGCTCCTATCTATATCTACTTTCCTTGAGCATAATATAGGGTTTTTTATTTGATTCTAAATTCCAAGATAACTCATTAGAATTATTAATAAGATGGTCCTAATATATTAGCAATATTTAGATTGCCCCCTCTTTTTATTCACTTTATTACTTCTATTCTAGACCCTATCCCTATGGTTTATTCTTATGAAATATCATATAAAATAGAAGGTATAAGAAATGGATATAATGAAATTCTTGATTCGATCTTACGACCTAATTTATTTGATTAATGGATCAACAACCAAACCACCCATTTTATGAAAAAGAAGGAGCATGGTCTTATTCAAATTCAAAGCGCTTCGTAATCTTCAACCAGTTCTGTGCTTCAATATAATTTCCCGGAGTAAGCGCTATAGCTTGTTTCCAATATTCAGCAGCTTGATCAAACCAAGCTTCCGCAATTTCCGAATCACCCTGTAGAATGGCCTGTTCTCCTCGGTCGGAATAGGAAGTTCCTTCCCTTAGAACCGTACTTGAGAGTTTCCTACCTCATACGGCTCAGAAATTGCTATCTGAATTTCCCCTATCTTAACTGAATTCGATTTATCAAAAATCGATCCAATTTGTTCTTGGGTTAAGCAGAAGAAATTAATTACCTAAGTTTCAAACCCTAATTTTTATCAATAATCAGTTTGATCTTTTTTCCCACCTTCAGAAGAATGAAGCATAGATAGATATAGAGCCTTCGTTCAAATTTTCTGAGAGGTAACTATCCCGGTTTCATATATGAAATCTCTATAGAATCCTTGAAAAAGACTTTTTTCCATAAGAAAGAAAAAAGAACTTACTATCTTTGGGATCTGATACTACACCGCTGCTTAATCCCTTAGTGGATCGGCTCTATTACATAAGCGGATTCCTAAATTTTGCCCCATATCATGGGATAAGTAAGCAGTTTTTTTTAGTTGTATCGACCCAGTCGCTCACTAATTGATCTTTACGGTGCTTTCTCTATCAATTTGAGAAACTTTATCCATAGAGTAGTAGTATAGGCCATACTTTCTTCGTTTTTTGATTCTCGTGAAGTGTCCTTCCTTCCTACAGCTGATAGGGAAAAATCGTTGTTTTTACGATCCCTATGTAGAAAGCCCTTTTTTTCTAGTATTTACTAGAAAATTTGATCCTCTCTTTTTTTTTTTTCTTTCTATAGTGGAGATAGTCGCACGTAATGACAGATCACGGCCATATTATTAAAAGCTTGCGGTAAGAAGGGGTTTCGTTCTAGTGCCCGGAAATAATATTCCAAAGCCTTTGTATGCTCTCCATTGCTTGTGTGTATAAGGCCTATGTTATAGAGTATATAACTTCGATCATAGGGATCGATTTCTAGTCGCGTAGCTTCATAATAATTTTGCAAAGCTTCCGCATAATTTCCTTCGGATTGAGCCAACATCCGTTACGGTCGTTCATTCTATTCAAAAAATCTCCGTTCCAAAACCGTACATGAGGTTTTCATCTCATACGGCTCCTCCCTTCTGTACATAATAGTACTAAGCGAAATAATCTATAGAATCAAAATAGAATTAGTCCCGTCTCATTATGAACCGAAAGGGGCTGGTATTTTTCCAAGAAATCTCTAGCCAACCTTCCCACAAGAGGTTTTTCTTAACACCAATGAATTCTATTAATGCTAGAGGAAAACGATAGCTCCAATAATTTCTTTGTTCTCAACGCCTCCTATTTAGAGGAATTAGCTACTTCAACGATCTTTGATGGTTATAGGGGTATCCAAAGTACAAACCTGATGGTTGTTTGTTATCCCAACCATTCTTCCCAGCCCTGATACCGATCAGGAAAGGGGTAATTTCTAACAAAGTTTTTCTCTTGTTGATTCCTATTTCTAGGTGTAGTGCTTTTCTCCCCTATGCTGCCTACGGATACTAATAGAGTAGGATTGGCCTGTAATCCATACCATACCATATCCTGTAGGTGTAACCTTTCGCTCAATACTCAAATCTACAATTGAAGTATCTGAAGCCGCATCAATCGAGGATACACGACGGAAGGAATTGTTAGTTCGCCTCACCTTCCCGAAGCGTGGGTTTGTTTGCTTTACAAATTTGGTTCTCTCTATGCCAACCCCCCTCTCTTTTTCGTAAGACTGAGGTATAGGTAGGGCTAAAAAAAAGCAAAAAAAAGAGTCAAATCGCACCATCTCTATAATAAGTAAATGCCTTTTTTTCTCCTGAGGTTGTCGGAATTATTCGCAATAAAATATTGGCTACAATTGAGGAGGTCTTATCAATGAAATTTCCATTTCCACGGGATCTAGGCATAATTCCCAACCCATTCTATATAGAATTGTTTTCATTCCTTCACAAAATAACATAAAAACAAACACATTCGATCTTATAATTATAAATAGATTGATCCATATGCTCTACTCTAAATCCATATGCTTTAAATGGATAAGAGAGATATGGATTTTCCGCTCAGCTCAAATTGTATCCTTTTCCTTCTGCTTGGACACGAAGAGATATGAAATATTTGACTAAGACTGGATTTCATTCCACTTTCCTATTTCTGAACAACAACTTATGTTATCAACTATTTCGTGTTTTCAAAGTTATTAATTGTCTCATACCCTATTTTTGATTTCGATAGTATGGTGTAGCGTATCTTATGCAAACGGAATTCTAAGGTTTCTTTATTTTATTATGCAATAAGAAGAATTCTTCCATTTTCTTTTTCTTTAGTTGCGGGAAAACCCAAATTAAAACTTTTATTTTATAGCGAGCGCAATTTCTAGTAAAAAATCCTGTATCCTTCCACTTAGATCAAAAGGAATTTTTCCAATAGAACTATGGAACCCCCGAGTGGTTGCGGTTGTACCTGTACTGCAGGAATAAGAAAACTCGCTATTCACTCAGTTTATTTTCCATAATAAGTTATGTAGGAGAGATGGCCGAGCGGTTCAAGGCGTAGCATTGGAACTGCTATGTAGACTTTTGTTTACCGAGGGTTCGAATCCCTCTCTTTCCGTTTTTCTTAATTCATCAACGTTAAGGATCACAATGTATCAAATCAAATAACAATTTTTTCCAGCAATAATATAATATCTTATATTATCTTATTTTGATTTAATAGAAATTAGAAATTCTCTATAGCAAATTACTGTGGTATGTAAAATACACATAGAGGAAAAAAGAAAAAAGGATCCTAATCCTAGGGTTAATCAATTTTAGCTAGTTGATGGGAAAATACAAATTAATGGTAATGGTCTTAGGGCGATTTAGTTCGGGGAAAGGGGAAGGGGAAGAAAATTCTATGAACCTTTCCTTTTTTCGTTAAGTTCAAGTCTGACGAGAGTAATATTCTACAACTAACAACTCATTTATTTTGAGACCGACCCACTTCCTATCTAGGATTTTATTTACTAGTCCTTTATATTCCAACGTGTCAATCGCCAAATGCTTTGGCAATTTCCCCGGGTCCGATGAAGCAATATAATTTTGAACCAGACCTTTTGATCTTTGGTTATCTTTCGTAGTAATAATATCTCGGGGTTTGCAACGAAAACTTGGTATATTGACTATACGACCATTAACTAAAATATGTCTATGGTTGACTAATTGGCGGGCCCCAGGAATGGTTGAAGCCATACCCAATCGAAAAAGGATATTATCCAAACGCATTTCAAGTAATTGTAGTAAAACCTGGCCTGTTGACCTTTTTGCTTTTCCAGCGATATGTACATATCTAAGTAATTGTCGTTCTGTCAGACCATAATGAAAACGCAATTTCTGTTTTTCTTGAAGACGAATACGATATTGCTCCTTTTTCCCAGAATTGAATTTTTTTTTAAGATTACTTCCGGATTTAGGTGTTTTTCTAGTGAGTCCTGGTAAAGCTCCCAGACGGCGTATTTTTTTTAAACGAGGTCCTCGATAACGGGACATGAAGACTCCTTTTTTTATTTTATTGAAATTTCATTTTACACAATTAATTTCATTGTATTTACATTACAGAATACATCGAAATTAAAACTGAATTAAACTACAGGATAAACAGAGTAAAATCAACTAAAGTACCCCAAAAAATGGAATTTCATCAAAATCTTTTTTTTTTGTATATATATTATTTATTTTATTGTTTTGTATCTAGCAAAATTGTAAGGTAAAAAACATAAAAGATCCTGGATTCTCCATTTAATTCGGAAAAAAAGAGATTCTTGTTCGTAGAACATCGATAGAGAAAAAAAAGCCGACTATCGGATTTGAACCGATGACCCTCGCATTACAAATGCGATGCTCTAACCTCTGAGCTAAGTGGGCTTACATAACGGAAATAGTGTAACAAATAGAAATAGGTATAGTATAGGAAATCCGTAAAATCTCAGATATTAGTTATTAATCTTAGCTATTAACTAGTTCTAAATTTGAAGTTATACTTATAAAAATAAAAAAATACTAAAACTTCTTAAAGATAAAGTTAGCTTGATATGCTTAACTATAGGATATTAAAAAATAAAATTATAGAATTTATTGGTATTTTCATTCGATCATTATAGACTTTATTATTTGTTAATAATTTGAGGATTAATATTTCACTAAGGGGAACATAGAGTCAGAGTAAATAAAATTGCTAATTCTGATTAGAAAAAAAGAATAAATATCAAGCGTTATAGTATAATTTTGAATACTATAAAAAAGTAAGACGGGAGGTGGGGGAGATAAAAACTTTTGGATATATTGATTCGGATTGAATTGCAAATACATCAAGGATAGAATCAATTCAATTCTGAATTGCAATAAGCAAGCGAGGTCTCTCAAATAGAGTCGAACTGAACTGCTAGACTACGTTGAGTGATGAACTCAATGATTCAAAAAAAAAACTAAGAGATGGATGAAATTACACAAGGAATCCTGGTCTCAAAGAAGAGGGAAATGGGGATATGGCGAAATCGGTAGACGCTACGGACTTGATTGTATTGAGCCTTGGTATGGAAACCTGCTAAGTGGTAACTTCCAAATTCAGAGAAACCCTGGAATTAAAAAAGGGCAATCCTGAGCCAAATCCGTGTTTTGAGAAAACAAGGGGTTCTCGAACTAGAATACAAAGGAAAAGGATAGGTGCAGAGACTCAATGGAAGCTGTTCTAACGAATCGAGTTAATTACGTTGTGTTGTTAGTGGAATTCCTTCTAGTTCTAAATTAGAGAAAGAGGGGTTTTATACCTTATACATTTAATAAACACGTATAGATACTGACATAGCAAACGATTAATCACAGAACTCATATTATATTCTAATTATAATATAGGTTCTTTATCTTTTTTAAAAATGAAATTAGAAATGATAATGATTATGAAATAAAAAACTCATATCATAATTTTTTTTTTTCATTATTGTGAATCCACTCCAATCGAATATTGAATAATCAAATTCTTCAATTAAAATTCAAAGTTTTCGAGATCTTTAAAAAAGTGGATTAATCGGACGAGGACAAAGAGAGAGTCCCATTCTACATGTCAATACTGACAACAATGAAATTTCTAGTAAAAGGAAAATCCGTCGACTTTATAAGTTGTGAGGGTTCAAGTCCCTCTATCCCCAAATCCTCTTTTATTCCCTAACTATACTATATTATTATTATTTATCCTCTTTTTTTTTTTCTTTTTATCAATGCACTTTTTTTTCTTTTTATCAATGCAATGGGTTTAAGATTCATTAGCTTTCTCATTCTACTCTTTCACAAAGGAATGCGAAGAGAACTCAATGGATCTTATCCTATTCATTGAATAGATTTCTTTTTTATTAGAGTATCGGCAAGAAATCTTGGTTATTCACTCTATTTTTAAGTTTTATTTAAGTAAACCATGCACAATGCATAGGACTACCCCCCCCATTTTCAAATTTAAAATTTGAAATACTTTAATTAATTTTTAGTCCTTTTAATTGACATAGATACAAATACTCTACTAGGATGATGCACAAGAAAAGGTCAGGATAGCTCAGTTGGTAGAGCAGAGGACTGAAAATCCTCGTGTCACCAGTTCAAATCTGGTTCCTGGCAGAGAAAAAAAAAAAAAAGATCCACCGAATAGGTATTGATCCAAATACCTCGAGATGGATTGTGATACATATTCATTAATAATATTTATTCATCTAAGTGGATAAATCTATAATATAAATATAGAGGCACTTCTTTTTCTTTTTAAAGAAGTTTTAAAATATATCTTTTCTTTATGATAAAGAAGGGGGTGAGATTCCCCTTTATTTTTTTGCGTTTCTTAATTTTGTATTCCGCTATTCCGACGAATATTTTTTTAGTCTTGCTTATCTTTATCTTATCTTATTTTCCTAGTTGTGCTAAGTAATGTGCGCGGTACAAAGTTCCTGGTAGAGAACTTCTTTGAGTCATCCTATTTTTCTGTTCATATGAAGGAAATTAATATGCGATTTTCAAAATAGGGGAATCCAAATGAAACCCTTTTTTTGCTCAGTCTATCTGGAATGCTTTTGTATAATTAGGAATTAATTATAAATAGGTATTCCGTTTCATCTAGGAAAAGAACCTAAAAATATTCCTTGACTTGAATAAAATCTGGAGTTGTGTTGTATAAGTGAGCATGAATTTCTTATCATTCAATGAGCATCTTGTATTTCATAAAAATTGGGGGTTATATAATCCTTACGTAAGGGCCAGCCTATCCAACTTTCAGGCATTAGGATACGTTTAAGGCGCGGATGATTATCATAAGAGATTCCCACCATATCATAAGATTCGCGTTCTTGAAAATCGGCACTTCTCCAAATCCAGAAGACAGACGGAATTCTAGGATTATCCTTTTGGGCAAAGACTTTTATGCAGACTTCTTCTGGATTATCTATACCATATTGTATTCTCGTAAGATGATACACGCTAGCTAAAGATCCACCGGGTGCTACATCATAAGCACATTGGGAGCGTAAATAATTGTAACCATATACATATAAAATGACAGCAATGGAATCCCAATCCCCTGCTTTTATTTGTAAAGTCTCTATTCCTCGGTGATCAAAGCCCAAAGATCTATGAACCACCTCATGTTTGACTAGCCAATTAGATAACCAACCCTGCTGCATTGTCTTCATCTCTCCCTCTTTGTATAAATATTTCACATTTCGGATGCAAGTTTGAAAGATTGCCCTGCTTTTTATTTTTCTACACAAAAGAGCCCCTCTCCTAATTCACTAATTTGTAGGAAGGTACTGAACTTTTGGATTTGAAAAAAGTTTCAGAAGATATATCTAATGTAGATGGTGATTGATAGAGCAATTCTTGCTCATAAGTTCCTGTATGAGTACTGCGCCTAACATAAAGCTTGTGACTGGTAGTAAAACATCTATTTTTATTTTGAGATAGAGTTTGATCCTCAACTATTTCTCGCGATATCTTCTTACGAAGTTTTGTTAGGGCATCTATAACTGCCTCCGGTTTAGGTGGGCAGCCCGGCAAGTAGACATCCACAGGAATTAACTTATCAACTCCCCGAACAGTACTATAGGAATCCGTACTGAACATTCCCCCTGTAATAGTACAGGCTCCCATAGCAATGACGTATTTTGGTTCAGGCATTTGCTCGTATAATCTCACTAAAGAGGGAGCCATTTTCATTGTTACCGTACCGGCTGTTAAAATTAGGTCTGCTTGCCTAGGACTTGATCTTGGTACCAATCCATAACGATCAAAGTCGAATCGTGAGCCTATTAATGAAGCAAATTCAATGAAACAACAACTGGTACCGTATAGAAGGGGCCATAAACTGGAGAGTCTTGACCAATTCGAAAGATCATTTGGTGTAGTTGAAATAACAGAATTGGAACTTGTTTGGTCAAGTAAGGGAAACTCAATCAAATTCATAACTGTCTCAATAGAATCTTTTCCTTCTTTTTTTTTGTCTAAATATTCAGTTAAGACCATTCCAAGGCTCCTTTTCGCCATGCATAAACTAAACCAACAACTAAGATAAGCACGAAAATCAAAGCTTCGATAAAAACGGATACACCCAATACGTCGAAACTCATTGCCCAAGGGTATAGAAAGACGGTTTCCACATCAAAAACAACAAAAACGAGCGCAAACATATAATAGCGTATTCGGAATTGTACCCAAGCCCCTCCCATGGGTTCTATACCCGATTCATAACTAGAAAGCTTCTCTGGTCCTTCACTAACCGGGGCTAAAAGTCCTGAAATCGAAAATGCCAAAATAGGAATAAGGCTTGCTATTATTAGAAATGTCCAAAAAATATCATATTCGTGAAGCAGAAACATAATGTACTCCCATTAATGTGGAATAGGCGGAACTTAAATTAGTCAATTCAATTCAGCATTGTCAATTTATCCAGAACTTCTCTCTTTTCCTCGGTGAAACAAGAATCTTTTTTGTTCAAACAAAAGCGCTTAGTTTAAGTTTAGCCTTTGTTTCCTCTGTGCTGCATCTTCTTTAAAGATTCATCCAATGGAATCCCAACTCCCTTTCTTTTGGATTTCCATTCTATTTAGATATGGTGTATGTAGATCTAATTCTTATATAAAGAAAACTTTCTCGTTTCACTTTGTCTCGCTTTCTCTAGAATCTCTAGAAAAAAGAATAGCTCTATCCTTTATTTAATATTTAATAATAAAATAATAAGAGACTATTAAATAAAAATGAGAATACTACTAAATTAGAACCTAATTAAGATAGTAGGACTAATCTATGCAGTATAATTAATGAGAAGTAATACTATAAAATAAAAATAAAGAACTCTATTTCAGAACTATGAGACAGAATATTCTGTTTTCTTATTTACTCTTTACTTTATTTTTTCTATTTAAAGTTGATCAATTTACATAATGTATCTATAAACAAAGTAATAAATATACTTAAAACAAAGTAGGAATTCGCAAAATGGATAAAATCATTGCAGTTATTATAGGGAAGTCTAGAGATATCCTATTTGAAGGAGGACGGGATTCAAATCAGGGAAAGGATCCTTTCTTCTATTGATTTGATAGAAATTCGTTTTTCTTTTCCTGTCTGTATGATTTTGATTTTCGATGAATGAGCCTTTGGTAATGCTTTTATCTCTATTCTATGTCGCAGGCGCCTATCCAGTCTATAAACAAATACTAATGAGAAAATGAAAACTATACTAAACTAAAGAAAACATAGGATAGAGATCCTAAAATCTAAAAAAGGGCATATTAGGGCTATACGGATTCGAACCGTAGACCTTCTCGGTAAAACAGATCAAACGGATTATTATCGAAATGATTTGAACTGTTTCAAAGACCCAACATGCATTTTTTTGCATTGGGCTCTTTCATAAACTGATTTAAAGATCAGTTAGTCCACCATAGTTTTTCTTTACGGAAAGATAATGAGATGGCTCCCTGTGCTCTGATTGATTTTTTGTATTATGATCTATCTAGGAGCAATACCAAAGTGTTTCAAAGGAGGATTACCTTGACTTAGGTCTGCCTCCGGTCTAAATTAAATCAACCTAAGTGAAATGGAGTCTCTATCGTTCCACTGCAAGAGTTAACTATGAGACTTCATACACCTTAAAGTTCATAGAACGAAAAGAAGTTTTTTGGAGGCCCTTATCCTCATTACGCCTAGCATTTAGTGGGCTGGATATTTACCTTATCAACTAGCAAATCCATAAGGGTTCTATTTGATTAGGCACCTGAATTGGCACCTGAATCGGACTGAACCGACTGTTTGTCAGGCTACTGTTCTCCTATTCTCTCGAATCTATGAAGTAAGACATTGATTTTGCAATAAGATCGATTATGTTCATTGCATAATAAGCTCCTTTGAAAAGCATTGGCGCACGTGTAAACGAGTTGCTCTACCGAACTGAGCTATAGCCCTTATCAGAGATATCTTAACATATAGATAATTTCTTGTCAAGATGAATATTTTCTAATGCCAGAGGATACCCCTTTGATCTGTATCTGTTTAGTATTTAGTTTAGTATTTAGTATATAACAGACCAATAACAGAGCGGTATTGCTTAGAAAAGGGATTCAATATATAATCGATCGAAGTAATGGGTCTTCCTTTGTGGTGATAAATTGCCTACTTAACTCAGTGGTTAGAGTATTGCTTTCATACGGCGGGAGTCATTGGTTCAAATCCAATAGTAGGTAAGTAGGTAGAAAAATTACTAGATAGCATTGGACTTACTTCGCTTCGCTATCTAATAACTTTTTCTACCCCTCTTCCCTTTTTCTTTGTATCAACTATAAACCACTGGATTGTCTTCAATTGGATGGGGGAATCCAATTGACAGCCTCGATTCGTATCCTAGCTCGTCTGAGAGCGAGCTTCGCTTCAACCAAATCTTTCGTACCCTCAGCTTTACTCAAGTTAGCTTCGGCTATTTCAAGTGCCTTTTGAGCTTCTTCCGGATCAATATCACTACCCAGTTCCGCATCATTTCCTAAAATGATGATCTCATTATTAACTATTCTCGCAAAACCGCTCCACAGAATCGCTGTTAACCATTGGTCGTTGAGGAGGCGTATTCTCAAAGGACCCATATCTACTGCTGTGTTAATGGGGGCGTGGTTTGGTAATACGCCAATTTGGCCACTATTAGTGGATAAAATGATTTCTTTCACTTCACAATCCCAAATAATTCGCTTAGGAGTCAGTACATAAAGATTTAATTTCATTTCTTCGATTTGTTCTCCTCTTCTAAGGTTATAGCTTTCGTGCTAGCTTCATCGATGTTACCCACCAAATAAAAAGCCTGTTCAGGTAGGCCGTCTAATTCTCCGGAAAGGATTAGTTGAAATCCCCTAATAGTTTCCGCAAGAGCAACATACTTTCCTGGAGAACCAGTAAAAACTTCTGCCACAAAGAACGGTTGTGATAAGAAACGCTCAATTTTTCTTGCTCTTGCTACAGTTAAACGATCCTCTTCCGATAATTCATCCAAGCCAAGAATTGCGATAATGTCCTGAAGTTCTTTGTAACGTTGTAAAGTTTCCTTAACTCTTTGCGCAGTTTCATAATGTTCGTTGCCAACGATCCGAGGCTGTAACATAGTCGAGGTTGAATCTAAAGGATCTACTGCTGGATAAATACCCTTGGAAGCTAATCCTCTGGAAAGTACGGTAGTAGCATCCAAATGTGCAAATGTTGTGGCAGGGGCAGGGTCGGTCAAATCGTCTGCAGGTACATAAACTGCTTGAATCGAAGTTATAGATCCCTTTTTAGTAGAAGCAATTCTTTCTTGCAAAGAACCCATTTCTGTACTAAGAGTAGGTTGATAACCCACTGCGGAGGGCATTCTCCCTAATAAAGCGGATACCTCTGATCCTGCTTGAACAAAACGAAAGATATTATCGATAAATAAAAGCACGTCTTGCTTATTAACATCTCGGAAATATTCCGCCATAGTTAGGGCAGTTAAACCAACTCTCATACGAGCTCCCGGTGGTTCATTCATTTGGCCATAGACTAGAGCTACCTTTGATTCCTCAATATTTTTTTCATTAATTACTCCGGATTCCTTCATTTCCATATAAAGATCATTTCCTTCACGAGTCCGTTCCCCTACTCCACCGAATACGGATACGCCCCCATGAGCTTTAGCAATGTTATTGATTAATTCCATGATCAGTACTGTTTTACCTACTCCAGCCCCCCCAAATAGTCCTATTTTTCCTCCACGTCGATAAGGAGCTAAAAGATCGACGACCTTAATACCTGTTTCAAAGATGGATAATTTCGTATCTAACTCGATAAAGGCAGGCGCAGATCTATGAATAGGGAACGTTGCACTACTATCTACAGGACCCAAATTGTCAACAGGCTCCCCAAGAACGTTGAAAATTCGTCCGAGAGTAGCTCCACCGACCGGAACACTGAGAGGAGCTCCCGTGTCAATCACTTCCATTCCTCTCATCAACCCGTCCGTAGCACTCATAGCTACAGCTCTAACTCGATTATTTCCTAATAATT